>NC_061090.1:82313489-82323489 GCF_015104395.2 Macrobrachium nipponense | reverse complement strand
AGAAATCAGGACTTCAGTGACATTATCGAATCAGCCAACAAGTGAGGACGAAATTATTATCAATTAAAAAATTCCCCTTCGGTTAACATATATGAAAATATATTAATTCCGAGGTAGAGTGAATTGGATATTAAAGGGCATTTGTGTGTATATATATATATATATATATATATATATATATATATATATATATATATATATATATATATATATATATATATATATATATATATATATATATATATATGGTGGAGTGGGTAAAAGCTTCACTGACGTTCCTGGATTTGTATGGTGTCCTGGGTTCGCCCCTTGGGCGCCGACAATTCTATTATCTCCTAATAAAATTCCCCTTCGGTTAAGCATATATGAAAATATATTAATTCCGAGGTAGAGTGAATTAGATATTAAAGGACATTTGTAGCTCGATGTATATATATATATATATATATATATATATAATATATATATATATATATATATATATATATAATCTTTGCAAATAAAATCTCTTCTGTGTACTGAACTTTCAATTCAATTGGCGAAATGGTTCTCAAATACTTTCATTATTTATGGTTCAGCATTCTGAAAAATACGTTCATAAATGTAATGTATACACTCCCTATATCAGTCATACAAGAATCAACTTGAATACAGAATGGGGGCAGCATTTTGATGAGTTATAAGCGGAATGCTTTTGTTCCAGCAGAATAGTGAATACATACGCAAGAGGCCTCTCTCTCTCTCTCTCTCTCTCTCTCTCTCTCTCTCTCTCTCTCTCTCTCTCTCTCTCTCTGATAAAATAAAACTTGCAGAGCTTCTGTGCAGCGACATTATGAGAAATAGATGCGTTCGTTTTTCCTCGTTAGGCAACAGGTGTATAATCTTAATTTTTGTGGAGTGAAGACAAAGTCTTTTTGCAGAAGGTCTGGTAGAAAAAAACAAAAAAGTCTAAACTCTGGCTCAAGCATGTTTATGCTCTTTTGCATAAATCCAATCACAATTTTTTTTAGGAGAGCGCAATGGCAGCTTCTCTTTGCATACTTGATACCTCTGCTGTATTTGATTCAGGTACAGTAACAGACTTCATATGGGAGTGTCATCACGCCTGCCTTTGCTATATGTCAGTGCTCACCCAACTGAGAAGTTCTCTCTCTCTCTCTCTCTCTCTCTCTCTCTCTGTGTGTGTGTGTGTGTGTGTGTGTGTGTGTATAGAAAATTACTGCTTTCATTCGGCGGCTTTAACATTAATCTCAGCACGGTATCCGTGTATATATATATGTATATATATGTGTGTATGTGTGTGTGTGTGTGTTTGTGTGTGTGTGACTGGTAAAAATGTTCTGTTACAACAGAATTCCATCTAATAAGAGAGATACCGCAGTCTCTGATATATAGTATATTCTCTCTATGTTTTGGCGTTTTTATGGGCTCTTTTTATTAGAAAAATATATTGTGTAATATATATTATATATATATATATATATATATATATATATATATATATATATATAATGTGTGTGTGTTAGAAGATAGTTTCAAAGAATAGAAAATTAGACCAGCAAGCAAAGGAGATCAGAAGCAAGCAAACCACAAGGGTAAACTTCCATTCTAAATGCAGACGGAAATTTTCTGAAAATTCGATGAATACATTATATACTAGAAGAGAGGGCGCCTCTTAATGAGAGGTTTATGATAATTCAAAGAAAACAGGAGAGAGAGGAAATGAGATGGAAATTTTTATATGCTTATGATGACATCCAACTTTTTTTTTTTTATTGTATCACTTCTACCAACCCCCATTCAAATTCCAAAAATATTCTAATGGTAAAACTATAAAATTCCACGAATGTTCAGACAAAAAGAGAGAGAGAGAGAGAGAGAGAGAGAGAGAGAGAGAGAGAGAGAGAGAGAGAGAGAGAGAGAGAGAGAATAAAAAAAACCACCTAGCATCGTTTGCTACCTTAGGTAACTGGGGACATTTTCCTTGTTCACGGAACTTTGGCCCGAGTTCAAATTCGGAAGAGGAAAAGGGAAAAAAAGAGGAGGAAGAAATTCCAGCATGCAACAGCATTCCGTGAAAACCGAGCCAAAAATTCCAGGGTACAATCCAGAATTCCATTTTCCATTGAATCAACGTTCCACAGTGCACTTGCTGTATTAACAGACCACCCGCCAGCCTCTCTCTCTCTCTCTCTCTCTCTCTCTCTCTCTCTCTCTCTCTCTCTCTCTCTCTCGATGAAGAAATAACTCTTTACTGTGTCTTTCTTACATATTTCACCCAAGCTTCGCGAAAAAAATGCTCACTTGGATGACGAAGTGGAAGTGTCTGTAGAAGTTAACGCTATGGCGCGATCGACATTTTATTTCAGTGTTTAAACAGTTGCTTATACAGATCTCGTCAATGCTTTGTTACGTTTACTCTTATTATCATTAATAATAATGAAGGTCCACAACAACAGTCGAACTATTTATTACGTTCAAGTATTATCATTATCAATCTCACTGAAGGTCCACAACAACAGTCGAACGAAATAACGAAGGCATGTGCCGACCCTCAGGAAACTTTGGTCTCTGATGTGACGCCTTTTCAGTAGTCCTTGGCTAACGGGCAGAACGACCAGCCTTTAAGAAGAGTCACTTCGGAGTCATCAAGAATCACAGGCACTTAGACCTTTTCCTCCCAACAGATCATATGCAAAAACTTAGAATGTTAAAATGTCAAGGCTCTCTCTCTCTCTCTCTCTCTCTCTCTCTCTCTCTCTCGTCACTCTTCGTCTCTCTCTCTCCTCTCTCTCTCTCTCTGCGCAGTCAAGAAGAAAAGAGTGACACTGATCTGATTACACCATAAATTAATCATAACCCGTTAGGTAATAACCCCAACGCTATCTGATCCATTCCTAATTACACGCGCCACTTCATATAACGTCAGGTCACAACGCTGGCCCTTCCAGAACGACTCAACTCTTGCTGCTGGGGGGGCATTATACACACACACACACGCCTGTAATAAGACATCGTTAAGGAACGGATAGAGACGAAAGCGCTTGGACTTCAGCCTATCATTTTCCTGTGGTACACGCTTACATATCTATCTATCTATTTATCTATCTATTTATATCTATATAATATATTATATATATATATTATATATACTATATATATAAAATATATATATATATATATTACTATATATATATATATATATATATATATGTGTGTGTGTGTGTGTGTGTGTGTGTGTGTGTGTGTATAAAGACTGAGTCAAGAACTGAGAACGTTCCTTGATAAAGAAAAGGGAAGACTATTTGAAATCAGATACTGCATAAAAATAAGACAATATAACTCGGAATAAAAACAAAATTAAAATTAAGAAAGTATTCAAAAAGTTCAACGTAAGAATTTGGGGAGCCTTTGGAGATTTCGGGCAGGCAACTGCAAAGAGAAGGATTAATATGCAAATGGCTACAAAAAGACGTCGACGAGAGACTGATCGCTACCCTCCCTCCCCCGCCCCCATGGATGAGCCCTCTCCCCTCCCTCAGCCCCGGAGGTCTCTTCTCCTCAAAGTTACATTTCCCTCTCTTCCCAAAAAACGTCCACACAAACATAAGCAATAAGGAAACTGAACGCAAAACATAACCTCCTCAGAGGAGAATGGAGTATAGGACTAGTCTGAAGATATGTTCGCTGCACTGAACTGACGAAATGCCGATGGCGAATATGGAAGCTGCACGAGTACCAGTTAAGGCCAATTTGACACAAGAGTTCATGTAAGTGCTGATAAGTAGCTGCAACGTGGTAAGGATAGCATATTAGCGTAGCTGACCAAGGTTTGTAAGGTGTTTCTTGAGAATGAAAAGGTGCACAAGGTATTAGTCAGTAAGGGACACGATTAATCCTCTGCCTAGGCGAAGTAACAGAGGTGACTGTAAGAATTATAAGACCATAACATGGCTCAGTGTACCACGGACGCTTTACCGTTAAGTTGAAACTACAAACATGCAACATTCTACATATCGTCTGTTCATAAAAACAGACGCCGGATGGAATGATCAGAATTGCAAGCTAGAGAAACCAGAAAGCAGCGGTAAGAAGAGAGTAAAAAAGAACAAGTTGACATGAAAAAGAACAAGTTAAAATACAGAGAAACGACGCCACACGAGGACAGGCAGGAGCAGTTGCCATAGAAACGGTGTGCAACTTCCACGCATTTCTTACGTATGCTGTGGCGTCACATGACACATCCTCAGCTCCACAGACACTCATGCATGACCACATCACTTACACTCCCCATGAGTTGTTTGAAGCGTTCATTTACTGACACTTACTGAGCTTTTTAACACTTCTTAGGAAGCTTGTCTGAGTGATGATCGAGTCTGTCAACGCTTGGACGCTTCCGCAGACTTGAATGTCAAGAGAAGTTAATGTGGCGCTATCTGGTCATTTTCTTGACAAAATTTTTACTTCAAAACCTACTAGTTCAAGTTACCTTTTATTAATATTAAATAAATAATAACTACCAGCAACAGCACTCCAGGGCATTGGCTTTAAAAATGGACACCACTTGCAAAGCGAAATCAAAGCGTGTTCAAGGCATGAAATTTGTATATCTCAGACAGATATACTACATACAGATCCTATAACATTCACAAGTGGAATTTGAAAGCGATTGAGATAAAACCTTCTAATGATATATATGTAAACAAAAGACCATATTTCTTTTCCCCTCAAGTTCGCCCAGCAAAAGAAATTTGTATGATACTGGCAGCTCTGGAATGTGTTTAAGGTAAAAGTATTTAGCCGAGCAAATCCTACGACAAATGTACTTTTAGCCGAGCAAATCTACGACAAATGAAGACCAAAAAAGTCTCTTGGCTCACGCGCGCACGTGTATAATAATATATATATATATATATATATATATATATATATATATATATATATATATCTATATATATATATATATATATATATCTATATATATATATATACTATATATATGAATAACTTTAACACGAGGTATGCTATGTATAAATAAAGGTGATGCCACGAAGGAATATATATATATATATATATATATAATATATATATATATATATATATATACATACACGTTAGTGTTTCCTTCCAATTCGAAGCCGGTCTTTGGGGTACGAGGCTTCCGCCTTTGTGCCATTCTCTGCCCTTAACGCTACCCATCCTAGTCGACTAACAGCCAGGAACAAACACACTGCTTATAACATGGCAATACGAAATATCCATGGCTTCATACCAAATTATTCTTGGATAAAAATAATCAGCAAAAAAAAGAATTATTTATCCCATGACCTAATATACCGAAAAGCATTCCTAACACGAAAAGGAACGAGACTTTTCAGCACAAAACGCCAAAAGTCGGAACAGGAAACTGGGAAATGATCGAGCAACATTCAAAACAGAAATGACACCGGAAATGAGGAGGACAACTGATAGATTTCCTCCGTCATTTTCGAGCTCATCTTGTTAACCAAGTTTACTTAGTAGAAATAAATAAAAAAAATACAGAATTTCAAAATTTTTATGATTACGATGACATTCGTAACTATCTTGAATAAATCAAGAGGAAGTTCTCCTCACGAGAGGAACTGGATTTCTCAGTAACATTCGCATCTCACTGCCCTGATGAGAGCGCTATTGAATTTCAGCAATGAGGAAAGACGAAAAAAAAAACCCGTTTTATATCTTGGTAAAGGTTAAGAGAGAAGAGAGAGAGAGAGAGAGAGAGAGAGAGAGAGAGAGACAGTAAGGAGTATAGAGTGCAAGTGGATGCGTTGGCGGAAGGCGGCTGAGGGAGGGAGGCGGAGGTTGAGGGAGGGAGGTGGAGGTTGAGGGATGGTGGGGGGAAGGGGCTATATATATATCACGTTACAAAAATGAGACATAAATTGTTAAGGGTTCTCCCAAATATTTGGCCATGACGCCAGGCAAGGATGCCATTAGAGAAGGGGAAATTGTTCTGCATGAAAATCATGATGAAGATGGTGATACTCAGATGATGCGTGAAGTTCGTGGCTGTACTCTACACACTGATTATTCAGGGCACTCTAAAACAGGTGTGTGATATAATTTTCTGCAAGACAGACAGACATTCTCTCTCTCTCTCTCTCTCTCTCTCTCTCTCTCTCTCTCTCTCTCTCTCCTAGTTTTAAAATCATAGCAGACCAAAACTTGTGTCTCGCAGTGCTAACATAGAGCAATGGAACAAGTACGAAAAGGTTGTGGGGACCTTGGTACTACATCTGTCATATCAACAACCCGTAACTCTATGAAGAGGTGGCAACAACAGCAACACTGGGTAAGGAAACGTAACACTGCCACATTTGAAGGTGTCAGAGTGAATACAGTACTACACCCCACGTTTAATATGAGTAAATGCATCGAGTGATACTGTTCCCTAGTGCGAGGCTCAAGGATAAAAACATTCGCAACTGGGAAACTTTGCAATGGTTTCATTCTGAATGAATCCGCACAAGGCCTGGGATCTTTCTCCTTCTCCGTCATTTCCCTTCCAAGGTGATACTAATGATGGACCTCTACGCACACATCCACAAAAAGATTTGTGAATTTTGTCGCTCTAATGCTACCACAGCGAGCGCTCTCAGCCCAGCAGACGAGAGAGGGCGTCGTTAAACTGACGGCGTCAACGCTGGAGCCACAAAGCACAACAAACTCAAGACCATGACTGACTCCAACGACAGGAAATAAGCCTCCAAATGCAGGTGACGAAGCCTTCCAGGTATACATAGGACTAGACGTGAAATCTTCTCTCTCCCAGCTAAAATGTGCGTTCACATTCAAGCGAGCGAGCGCGAGTCCAAAAATATTTGAAAGCACTCTCAGAAGCATCAAAGGAACAGACTAAGGTGGAGAAAGTTTAGAGATAGCTCGATCTAATGTCACAGGTAGATGAAAGGAAGTTCCACTCTACTACATCCGGTTCCGAGCACAGCCTCAGGACAAGGAAGGACAATTTGCGTCATCTAAGGACGATGACATTTCATGGCAATGCTCTGTCCATTCTTAATGAAAGTCGTAAGTCGAAGTCACTATAACGATAACAGCGGAAGGTGACAATTTATTCGAATCTCCCAAGGCTGACACCATACTCTTTCCAAGCTATAGTCTTCACTTGCAATCCAAACTGTGTATGATGTTGATATAACAATCAGTTTATAAACAAACCAACGAATTAATAGTAGTTATACCTTCCCTATGCCAGCACAACATTTGCTAATCATGCGACTGCAATGACGTACATACATGGGGTATATCTCAACCATCAAGGAACCAATCTGACCTGCTCATATATTTAAATAATGAATACTCACTATCAGCATGACAGTGTATTAAAAAAAATAAAAAAAAAACAGTGAACCAATGTGAGCTTAAATATGAAAAGGTCATGATTCATTTTACAGCAGACATCAAATACAAACATGAACGAAATTTGTCATCAAAAGAGAAAAACTGAGAACATTCAACCGGTGAGAGAATGAGCCTTGAGACAGTTGCCCGAAGAGGCCGTCAAAGAGGTAAATAAGGAGGAGGGGGTTCTCCAAACTAACTTCTTTGGTTCTCTCCGTCGTTTGTCGGGGGGAAAGAGGAGGAGGTTAGAGAAGAGCCTCAGAAACAACCTTCGAAAAAAGACCAAGTGCTACCTATCAACCTGGAGCGGCCGGATGGACTATAGGTCAATAACATTCTTCTCAATCACAGGAACTGTGATGTGAATGGAAGGAAGGAGGTCCAGGTAAAGAGACAGGAAATGGTACTAGAGTGTGGGTGGGAGCGGTTAGGGGGGGACTATGAATAGGAAGAGAAGGGGAATGGGCAGTAAAGGCCGCGTTTGGGAGATGAGGCCCTTTTATGACGCCGACCTTATAATGGCACGTTTTTTGGAACACGCTTTTTGGGATTTGGTCTCTAAAGGTCTCTCACAAAGTAGCAGTTCCACACCGACAAGATTCATTGCCACATAGAAGGGAGAAGACCCGTTTCCTGTGCCGTTATTATAATGAAATGTTTTTCTTGAGATCGATTTTCCAGGATTAAAAGCCTCTGAAATCGTCGAAAATTGTCAGGTTCGGTGGAAATTCAACTTTACCTACACAGCAGAAACTGTACAACAGATACTTTTCGAATAAATAACCATATCACTTAAAGAGTGTCGCTCGAGGGAGAAATATCTCAAAACAAAAAACCATCCAAACACTGAAATGGAAGAAAATCGTGAAAAATCAGTGATTCAGTTCCAGTAAGACCCATGTCAGATGTTACCACTATCTCTCTCTCTCTCTCTCTCTCTCTCTCTCTCTCTCTCTCTCTCTCTCTCTCTCTCTCTCTCAACAAAAACAAGGTCGTAAATCCCAGTGATTATTGGTAATGTTTCGCTGCACTTGACACTGATGCCGTGAACCGCGGGGCATCATCCATCAGTAAGGAGCGAGAGAGAGACTGGACTGGCTGATTGATTCATTTGATTTGCTGTCACCAACTCGTGTCGCAACAGACAAAACTGATAAATTACCAAACAAGGAAAATCCCATTTGTAAAAATTAGTTCCAGCTGGACTGCCCCATTCATTCTTTTCACTACAAAGTGTTTCCGTCCACAATTGGAATGAATGACAGCATAAAATCAAAAGCCACCAGTGGGAAATATCTTCCACTTTGAGCATGATATGATATCCGAATAAAGCAGAGGAATAAAGGGAGCTCGAAAAAGACGAGGAGGAGGAGGAGGAGGAGAAGTTACAAGACTGACATCGATCCCACTCACTGCCCACAGTAAGTGAAGGCGGGATAAATAATTCAGAATGAGCGATCGATTAAGACTGTTCCACATTCTTTAGCCTTCGTAGCTAACTCTTCCTCTGACCCACCAGTTCCTAAAGAAGGTTCCAGAATGACAGAAAAAAGTGAGTTTTCCCCCGCAAATCAAGGATGCAAGACAGAAATCTGATACTTTCCTTCATCCTCTACCGTATACAAGTACGCAACGTGACGATTTCCAAGGCACTCAGAAGGGGAAATCAAGTCTTATGAATTAGATCCAAAAGAATATCTTAACTCACCTTCTTCAGAAAATACTCAGACTTTAACGAAAACTGATTTCCTGAAAATTCAAACCCACAACCTCTCTTTAGCGAGGTGACCGTCTTAACCACTAAGGTATGCGTAGCGTTTACGATAAAACCTTGCATGAATACCGAGTGGCTATAATGCAACAAGATCTCATTCCTTGCCTTCTACGATTACCGAGTGATTCTATACAGAACTTTGGTGAGATGACTATGGCTGTTTGTCTGTAAGTCCGCACTTTTTCTGTCCGCCCTCAAATCTTAAAAACTACTAAGGCTAGAGCGCTGCAAATTGGTATGTTGATCATCCAATCTCCAATCATCAAACATACGTACCAAATCGTACATTGCAGCCCTCTAGCCTCAGCATTTTTCGTTTTATTAAGATTAAAGTTAGCCATGATCGTGCGTCTGCCACCAGTATAAGTGCCAACAACACAGGCCACCACCGGGGTGTGGCTGAAATTTTCAAGGGCAGCGGCTGAGTGTTTCATACAGCTATATACACTGCACAACTCACGCTCGCTTCTGCCGAAGAGACTTGGGCTCATCTTTTATTTGCTTTTATTTGAAAACACTTGAAACGAGTTGGCTCCTTTTCAACATCAGTTGTTCATTTACAGACTCTTGATTTTAATTCATCCAAGTTGATATGGAAGTGTCGTCTGCCCCCTCAGAGAATGTACATTAAAATCTAAAACATCTGTCCTTGTGGTGGCATTAGCCCTGCGTTGTATCCAGAGGGGAAGCGCACGATTTTTTGTAATCTATTTATCAATATAACATCACAAATTATAGATCATAACAATGCCAACTACATGCAATAAGAATGACGGCGATGGGAAGCATAATGATATCCCGTTGACGTTCATGAAACAAAAT
>NC_061090.1:82298489-82308489 GCF_015104395.2 Macrobrachium nipponense | reverse complement strand
ATTTTAACCGCTTGAAAAGAAAAAGTCATGCAATACGTCACAGACTATCCATTACGTCATTCAGTCACGTGATTGCACCGACTTCACTGAAGTGGATGAGACCACTTACAAACGATTTTGCTGAAGTGGCTACTCAATAATCTCTCTCTCTCTCTCTCTCTCTCTCTCTCTCTCTCTCTCTCTCTCTCTCTCTCTCTCTCTCAGAATGTCCTCAATACTTTTTCTCATAAAACGCTAACAAAATAATCTCTCTCTCTCAGAATATGTCCTCAATACTCTTTCTCTCTCTCTCAGAATATGTCCTCAATACTCTTTCTCATAAAATGCTAACAAAATAATCTCTCTCTCTCTCTCTCTCTCTCTCTCTCTCTCTCTCTCTCTCTCTCTCTCTCTCTCTCAGAACGTCCGCAATACTCTTTCTCATAAAATGCTAACAAAATAATCTCTCTCTCTCTCTCTCTCTCTCTCTCTCTCTCTCTCTCTCTCTCTCTCAGAAGGTGTCCTCAACACTCTCATGAAATGCTAACAAAATAAAAACGCAATTTAAAAGAGGCGAAATCCTATATATATATATATATAGATATATATATATATATATATATATATATATATATATATATATATATATATATATATATATGAACATGATCAAAATTAGTTATGGGATTGGAAAACGAAAACCTGAAATAAAAGGATAAAAGAAACGAGGCAAAAAGCAACTGGGGCACAAATATCCTCAAGAATATTTCCTGCAATACTGCACCTGATGAAACAAATGAAGTGGATGCGTCCACTCAACACAGGAGATCGACTGACACAGAGATGAAAACTTTCCTACATCGACAAAATGAAAATAAAATACCCCCAAAGATTATAGTGTCGAAAACTGAAAGCATTAACTAAAGACTAATATACAAACCTGACCTCAACGCGCAATGATTTACCAAAGAGCAAGAATACAATTACAGAGCATTCACGTTGTTCAATTTGCACGTGCATAAACACTTCAACTTTGCTAAGACAGAAGAGAAATATTTCAAAAATGCCAGTTCATTACTCTCTCTCTCTCTCTCTCTCTCTCTCTCTCTCTCTCTCTCTCTCTCTCTCTCTCTCTCTCTCTCTCCGTAATCCTCTATTATCGACCACTTCCTTCTCCCTTATCGGTGTCTCCTTTTGGCCCTCACTCCCAGAAAAAAAAACGTAAAAAAAGTAATCCTGTTTCCTTTACACGAAATCCTCTCTTCCCCTTTTAAAGAGACTTAATTTTTCATATTCAGGACAGAAAGGGGCCATCATAATATAAGCTGAATTATATTTTGACTCAAGAAAAACAGACAATGCCCTACGCAAAGAACAGAGAGAGAGAGAGAGAGAGAGAGAGAGAGAGAGAGAGAGAGAGAGGAGAATTCCTTGGCAAGTCACTTAATATGAATGTTGCTGAATCATTTCCTCTGGCTGGTTTCCCCATCAAGACGTAATAATATATCTTCCTCCTCCTCCTCCTCCTCCTCCTCCTCCTCCTTTACAAAGTAAGAGCGTTCAATAAACCGATAGTGATCCCATCAGGGAACGCCACCAGAGGAAGAGTAGATAGATAGACAGAGTCGCTCTATGTTTCAGGCCTTGGCCCACTGCTATATGCACAGCTTATCTGGCACAGAAATCAACACCGTATCATTCTGCAAATGAAGAAAGAGACAAAAAACAAAGGGGGGAGGGGGGTTCACTTAAGGGAACCCAAACCCAAATAACCTCGGGCGACTGTCCCGGACCACCACTGTAGGGGCCACCTACCAATGGCCGTCCCTTGAGTGACTCACACGCCACGCTGCTGCCACAGCCTCAGCGGACCACACACCCACACACACACACACACACACACACACAGACGCCGCAGCATTTCAATATCCCCAAACATTTAGCAACGAGACCATCTACAATGACGTCTGCAGCTGGCGCATTCAAGGTCTCCACGAGAGCCATCCCCGATGTTTTGGATTTGAATTTTGTGTGGCGAGAGGCCATACGAGAGGACAGACACCTCGCCGCCTCGCTCAGGCAAACATCGGTAAACAACACCTGCTGTTATTTTCTGCTTCGGATTTCTGTTGTTATGACGTGGTTTGCACTGCACTTACAAGGGTATGTACCCTTCACTGTCTTCTTTTGTTAAACAAAATAACAAGACATTCGACCTGAAGAGATCCTTATAAGAATGGTTTCGTTCACTGGCCGTCGGGGAAGTACACAAACAAAGCTTTACGGGCTAGAAAACCATATGGCAGCCGCTGTCATAAACCGTAATTCATGATAGTGGGCGCCATACCTGATAACTTTAGTCAACTGCAGTGTGCTGCAGTCATGTCTCGGATTTAAAAGGGTTGCGCTTTCTAGAACTAACCTCTCTTTAAATAATATATATATATATACATTCACAAACATTAAGCTACGAATATCGTTAAACGGCAATTTTAACTAAATGTCAATGAACAAAGACGCCATTCCATTCTAGCACTGTCGACAAACTTGTCACGCATGAACAAATAACAAACAAAATCAGTTATCCTCATCACCACTCTTTGTCACGGGGTTAAAACGCCAACGTTTTCATTTCTTTTACTAAAACGATACAGAAAAGACTTGTTTTTCTCATGACAATCATCAAAACAAAGCTTGTCGCGTTGACCGTTGCCGGAACAGTCGGCAATCGCTGTGGTGCCGCGAGCAACGAGGTTTGAAAACCGCCCACCTTCCTCCCTGAGGCTCCCCCCCCCCCCCCCCCCCCCCTCCCTCACTTGGTCCGATCACGTCACTCCTAATGAGATTTGGAACAGGCGTTTGAGCGAGAGAAGGAACAGGAAAGGCAGATGCAAAGAACACGACGTGTCGGGATCAAAGGCAAGGAACAGGAAGAAAAACGACGGTAGCGTTAGTACAATAGGCGACTCCTTTCTGCGTAAGAATAACGGCATGTCTGCAAACACACGTTTGGTAGGTGTCTCGCACCACGAATTGATCTATGTTTCTGGGTGTACTGGGCCAGACACAAGTGTGGTATGCGTCTACGACCATGGTTATAATCAAGCACTATGGAGACGCCTTCTAAGAGACGGAAATCCCACAACAAGCAACCAACTCAACGTGTTATAATACCGAAGGCGTTGAATAATTGAGCAGCCGAACAGAGACCCAGCATGGAATCTTGACCGGTTATATTTATTTGTGCCTTAATTCTAATGATACCTTTGGAAACCTTTTCGGATCATAGTCATGGTACACTATTGTCAACCACTATACTCTAGCTACGAAAGGTTGAGACTTTCGTACAGTTAGCGGCGTTGACACATTTCCCACCTTGCCAAAGTGGGTATTTAATCCTAATCCAAAAAGGTACATTTGCAGGATTAACCTCGAGGTTAAGGTTAATCCTGAGAGTGTGCATATACGAGCGTACTGTCCAGCTATTTGATTTTATTTACAAGTGGCTTCGTTTCAAAGTAATATATGGTATGTGTATGTATGCTTAAGTAACTTAAATATATATATATATATATATATATATATATATATATATATATATATATATATATATTACACATACACATGCAAAATCTAATTAGGGTTCATATATGTATATATATATATATATATATATATATATATATATATATATATATATATATATATATGCTTAAAAAATCACAGTAGATGCACGTGACTTCATAAATAAGCGAATACCACGGGAAATGATAGTCAGGAATCCAAGCGCTTTCGTCTTTATTCAGACATCGTCAAGGAGCTACTAAAGTACAATTGGAGAGGATAGCCCTCAGGTACAAACAAGATCAGGAATACCAGATGGTTAATTATCAAAAGGGTAAAAATTAAAAGGGATAATCCAGGATTATCGGATACACACGGTCACAAACTTAAACAGATTCTGACCCTAACCGAAATTACTAAGTATCTTTACAGTCCAAAACATGTAAAAACTGAATATATTAATTTTGTTGCTTATATTTATCTACAACTTTTTTCATTATGAATGCATCAAGTTTAAATAAACCAAGACTTAAATTTAGAACATTTCTATTTATTTGACTTGATAAAACAGGATTCAATGATATTCCTTTTAACTGTGTCATTAGACAGGGGACTAAGGCTCTTGCTGACTCCAGTTAATAGGATGGTCTAAATCTCTCATATGTACAAATAATGCATTCGATATTTGCCCAGTTCTCACAGAATATTGATGTTGCTTAAGACGCTGTGAAAGAGATTTACCGGTCTGTCCGTAATAGATTTTATCACACTTTTTGCAAGGAATTTCATATATGCAGCCTGGAAGATCTTTAGGAGAATTGTTGATTACTAAACTCTTGACATTAATATTACTGAAAACAACATTTATGTTAAAAAGCTTTAAAAATTCTAGGAATATCTAAAAACCTTTCATCATAAGGTTAATTTTAGAATGTTATGCTTACTAAATTCAAGTTTGTCATTAGTTGAATAAAATGTTTTTCTAGCTCTTTTCCATGCCACATCTACAAAAGTCCTTGGGTATTTAAGTTTCAATGCAATATCATAAATAGTTTTAATTTCAGCGTCAATAAACTGCGGGCTACAGACACGTAAAGCCCTTAGGAACATCCCAGAAAAAACAGAGAATTTAACATTTTGATGGTGATTGAAGTAGTAATGAACAAATGAGGCAATATTAGTTGATTTTCGAAAGACTGAAAAGGTGAAATTTCTATCATTTCTATGGACAGTTACATCAAGAAAATTCAAATTACAATTTCTTTCTTCCTCTACAGTAAATATTTTAGAAGGGAAGGGACTAAATTATTGAAAATTATAAGGAATAACCTGGAGGTTTTCGTGAACTGGCCCAAATACAGAAGATATCATCCACATATCTAAACCAAATAACTTTTTGGGGCAAAATTCTTGGTAAGAGTTTTTGTCTCAAAAAATCCCATGTAAATATTGCTAAGGACAGGAGATAAGGGATTACCCATGGCCATGCCAAACTTTTGTACAAAAAATTCCCCATTGAAACAAAATTTACTATCTTTGATACATAACCTTATGAGACTAATGAGATATATATACATACACATGCAAAATTTAATTAGGGTTCATATATGTATGTATGTATATATTATATAATATATATATATATATATATATATATATATATATATATATATATAACTATATATATATATATTCTCCTAATTAAATTTTACGTCAAGCAACTCGAAAACTGTACAAGGTCCAAGTAGTATAATGTTTTTATCTCCATGTTTTGCTTTTGTACCGACGAATGGAGGGAGGTGACAAACAATCGAGAAAATCCTCATATTACTGTGACCCTTGGCGGTCACTATCCATACACGAGGAAATGGCAGCGCCGCTCAAAATTTATGCCAAATCTACCAAATTGTCACCCCTTTTCCTGAAAAGTTTGAACCAGTTTAAGGAAATATGGCAGTAGTGCTAATCACCCTCGAGTCTCAACCTTTTGTAGCCAGAGTTTTTTTTTATAGGCTTGGAATGCAAAATACCAGACTAATTGGATTCACCAATGACATTATCTGTCATATCTTCTCTGGTCCCCCTTTACGTTGCCTCCTGCAAGAATTTATGCCAACATCTAATTTGCCTAAAACGAAGCCCAGGAAAACAGAACTAAATTTCCCAAAGACCAATAAGATGACTCTATCTATCCTCTCCACACCCGCCCAACCTACACCCACTGAGCTAGCAGGGAGTGGGGGGGGGGGGGGGGGGGGGGGGGGGGGGGGGGGGGGAGGTATACGTATAGTCTTGAAGGGGGAACACTGCTTCCCCTCGATGGGCTCAAGCTTGCTTTACAAATTTATATATTTAAAAATGTGACTCTATATATATATATTATATATATATATATATATATATATATATATATATATATATATATATATATATATATATATACAGGTACCCAACGAATGATACTTGGAGTTTGCATGAACCTTCCAGTCATTTTCTTTTCTTTTGCAGTTAGTACTAATGCGGGAAATCTCTAACGCTGTACACGGGATGGCACTCGATGGAGGGCAAACATTTTTTTAAAAAGCTGTGCTTTGAATGGAAAAAGTCGGATATTGAAGTTCCTGACGATGTTATTGCTTTTTTTTTTTTTTTTTTTTTTTTTTTTTTGGGGGGGCAAAGGTATCAGAATATTTTCTAATGAGATATCTCAATAATTTGATAAAGTATAGGAAACGTCAAGGGCGGCAACCATGCAGGGAGGCACTAAGAAAAAAAAATTGAAAGTTGTAACTTGATAAATTATTTTCAAAGGGCAAATGTTGCTTTATTTACATTCTTTTGACACCTGAAAGATCACATTTTCAAGAACATTCTCTTCTAATAAAAAAATTCTTGACGGTGTTAGACCTACGTTCTTAATGGTTCTCACCGCCACGATCTAGACCGTGCGCACTGCGCACCACAACGCTCCCTCAATGACGTAGGTGGGCAGAAGAGGCTTAAAATTAGGGAGAGGTGTCTGGCTGTCCTGTTAACCTAGCCACCTGGGGGGGCAACCAAGTCCTTATGGGTGCCGGTCCCAAGCCCGGATAAATAGGGAGGGTTGGTGTCAGGAAGGGCATCCGGCTGTAAAAATCTGTGCCAAAACCAAAAATGGAATGAGCCGAAATATGGAAAGAGGTAATGCTAGGGCGTACTCCGTAAACGACGCACAGAGACATCGCCCTAACTCTGTGGTAAGGCGAGGGCTACTGCATCAGGAGCGGGTGCAGCTAAAGAAGCGAGCTCACATTGGGTTCAGAGTATGTCAGCTAAATGTTGGGTCCATGACTGGGAGAGGTAGAGAATTGGCTGACTTGATGAGAGAAAAGAAAGTAGATGTTGTGTGTGTGCAAGAAACGCGGTGGAAAGGAAATAAAGCTAAAGAGTTGGGAGATGGATATAAGCTATATATAGTGGAGCAAATAAACAAGGTAGAAATGGAGTTGGCATAGTACTGTCTAGTGAACTAAAGAACTCGGTAATAGAAGTGCATAGAAAGAATGACCGTATCATCAGATTGAAGATATGTTATGGAGGAGAGATTCTGAATATTATAAGCGCATATGCACCACAAGTTGGTTGCACAGAAGAAGAGAAGTGGAAATTTCTGGAGAGACATGGATGGAATAATGCAAGAACTGGAAGAGCATGAGAGGGTGATAGTTGGGGCAGATTTGAATGGCCATGTCGGAAGTGAAAATGAGGCGATTGGGCGGGTGCATGGGGCCATGGAATTGGGGAGAGAAAACCCAGAAGGAGAGAGTGTAGTGACTTGCTGTGTCATTCGACATGGCAATAGTAAACACATTTTTTGAGAAGAAAAGGGAACACCTAATAACATATAGGAGTGGGGGAAGATTCTCCCAGATAGACTATTTCTTGTATAAAAGGATAAATCTGGTGGAGGTCAAGAACTGCAAAGTTATTCCAGGCGACCATGTAGCCCCCCAACACAGGCTGCTATGTATGGACTTGAAGTTGAAAAGGGAAAGAAAAACCAAAGCTAAAGGGATAAGGAAAATTAAATGGTACGAATTACAGAAGGAAGGGGATAAGAAGAGAGAGTTTAAGAGGAGGGTTTTGGAGGATATTGATATAGGGATTGAAGATGTTCAAGAATGGTGGGCACGAAATGCAGCAGTAATAAGAAGGCATGGAAAGGAGCTGCTAGGAGAGACATCTGGTATCATATGGGAAGAAAAGGATAGTTGGTGGTGGGATGAAGACATTGAGAAAGTAGTAAAAGATAAGAAGGAGGCAAAGAAAAGATGGGAAGAGTCACAGTCAGTGGAAGACAGAAATAGGTACAGAGAGAAAAACAAGGTGGTGAAAAAGGTGGTAGCCCAAGCTAAAGCAAAGTCGTATGATGATGTGTATAATGAGCTGGGGACAAAGGAAGGATTAAAGAAGATGATGAAGCTATCAAAGGCTAGAAATAAGTAGCACCAAAGATATAACACACATCAAACAAATAAAGAATCAAGAGGGTGTAGTGCTTAGAAAGGAGGAAGGACATTGTGAAGAGATGGAAAGAATATTTCGAACAGTTGTTAAATGAAGAAAATAATAGACTAATAAGAGAGGATGGGCAAGTGAACATTGGCATGGTAATGAGGTTTTTTCTAGCAAGAGGTATAAATGCACTGAAGAAGATGAAGAATGGGAAGGCAACCGGACCGAGACATGATCCCGGTGGAGGCATGGAAAAGCATTAGGAGATGAAGGAGTGGATATACTGTACGATCTTATGATAAAGATCCTTGAACAGGAAAAGATACCAAATGAGTGGCGTGGGAGTATATTGATCCCAATTTTTAAAGGGAAAGGCGATGTCCAAGAGTGTGGTAATTATAGGGGCATTAAATTGATGTCCCACACTTTGAAGATACTGGAAAGGATGTATAGATGCTAGACTGAGAGAAGAAGTACAAATAGGGCGAGCAGATGGGATTTATGAAGGAAGGGGAACAACAGATGGTATATTTTGTCTGAGGCAAATAATGGAGAAATTCGGGGAAAGACAAAGGGACCTACATATGGTATTCATTGACCTTGAAAAGGCTTATGACAGAGTCCCGAGACAAGAGGTATGGAGGAGCCTGAGGGAGAAGATGGTGCCAGAGAAGTATGTGCGATTGATACAAGAGATGTACCGGAATGTATTTACCAGAGTGAGGAGCAGTGTTGGGGAGACAGAAGGTTTTGAGGTGAGAGTAGGATTACACCAGGGGTCGGCTCTGAGCCCATTTATCTTTAACATAGTGATGGATGTTATAATAGAGCGGAAGTAAGGGAGACAGTACCATGGAACATATTGTATGCGGATGATATTGTTCTGTGTGCAGAGAGCAGGGAAGATCTGGAAGTGAAATTGGAAAGATGGAGACAAGTACTGGAGGACAGAGGATAATGAGAATAAAGTTAGATCGCCAAGACAGAATATATGTGTACCACCACTGAGGGGGATGATAGAGAAAGTATTCAGCTTGGTGGAGAGCAAATAAGGAGAGTTGATAAGTTTAAGTATTTGGGATCTTTTGTTAACGCTGGAGGAAGTATGGAAGAAGAAGTAAAACATCGGGTACAGGCAGGCTGGAACAACTGGAGAGCGGCCTCGGGAGTTCTTTGTGACAAAAGAGTGCCGCTTAGGTTAAAAGGAAAATTTCACAAGACGGTGGTAAGAACAGCAATGCTGTATGGTACGGAAACAGCAAGCATGAGAAAAGCAGAGCAGAAGAAGATGGATGTGGCAGAAATGAGAATGCTTAGGTGGATGTCTGGGGTAACAAGAGTGGATAGGATCAGAAATGACTACATAAGGGGGTCAACTAAGGTGGTGGAAGTATCAAAGAAAGTGCAGGAGGGGAGGCTGAGATGGTATGGACACCTGTTGAGGAGAGATGAGGACCACGCTGGGAGACATACTATGGGAGTGGAGGTGCAAGGAAGAAGAAAGAGAGGGAGACCAAGAAAGAGATGGAAGGACTGTGTGAGAGGAGATTTACATGAGAAGGGAATTGATGAGGCAGAAGTGCAAGATAGAAATAGATGGAAACGGCTCATCCGAAACGGCGACCCCATATAAAAATGGGAAAAAGCTGGGAAGAAGAAGAAGAAGAAGAAGTCTGGCTGTCCTGTTCTATCTGGACTGTGGACAGGTCGAAGAACAGCACCTCGACTGCTTCGACCTTTTCCTCGCATCCAACACCCACACTTCACTTCTACACAAAGAGACAAACAATCAAAGCTTTGCCGTTGCACGAGCAGCTCGCAGCCCGTCTCCGGGTTTTCCCCCTTCGGCGTCATATGTTCTCCTGCAGCAATTAAAAGTAACAAACATTTCCAGGGAAAAATCCCAGTAACTATCGCTAACAAGCGCTCACAAGGACCCCTCTACCCGGCCCCTCGTCACCGG
>NC_061090.1:82290989-82295989 GCF_015104395.2 Macrobrachium nipponense | reverse complement strand
GATGCCGACACTAATCAGAACCTAATGGCGCCTATAAACATTTCTGCGACCTTCGCTGGAATTGAATTCGCACCTCGTACACAAAAGAGGAGACACCGAGATGAGAGAGAGAGAGAGAGAGAGAGAGAGAGAGAGAGAGAGAGAGAGAATGAACCATCGATAGCTCTACTTTTCCAGCGATCTTCCTCCTTGTACGAAGTACTCAGAAATTCTTTACACTGGTATGGACGACCATTAAACATACATGTTACCTGGGTGTAGATAATGATGATGATGATGATTATATATAGGGAAAGACTACAGTAGCCGCATTTAATTTTTGTCTTTGATTTTCTTTATTTTGTTTTCTTTTTTAGTGTTTAAGTTGTGTATCACATTTTTTCTAAAATAATTTTTTTGTATATCTACGGCCTTATTAGGCGTCTGGGGTAAGGATTCACAGACCCACCCCACCTGCTGACAAAATACTATACTCTGTTTTTTTTTCCATCTGTCCATCCGCCTGTGGTGTTTTTGTATGGTAACACTGCGTCCCGGGCTTTAGATAGTTACATTCAACTTACATTCAACAATAATAATAATATCCTATTTCGAATATTAACGGTGTACTTCGCATACAGTAAATTATTAAAACACTTTTCAGTTGCAAATGTACACCCACATATCCTTTTATTTACCTAAAACTTACACATACCGTAACTATTTAAAGCCCGGGACGCAATGTTACCATACAAAAACACCACAGGCGGATGGACAGATGGAAAAAACAGAGTATAGTTACTTTCATTCAAGAGAAAACGTACAATCAGTTTCTAGTCTACTATTGCATTTACAGACGAGTACAACCCATTCCTAGAGTAGACTTCGCAAGGAACGCAGCAAATTCAAAACATTCCCACAAAAGGAAAAGAGATGTTGGTGAATTAACGTTATAAATCACAAGTACAATGTCAACCACGGTATATTCTAGACCGTGATGACAACATTCGTCGTCTGCTAATTCCCGAGCAATTTGGTAAGCATCAACCTGCTGGTGGTGGTGGTGGTGGTGGTGGTGGTGTCCACAGCGCCTCAGTTGAAGTTATAAAACGAGATAAGAAGCGCCGGAGGAGTAATTGAATCTTTCTTTTATACTCTATTTTATTTGCCTTTTGTGCTCCAGAACGACGCCAGGCGTTCCCTCGCCACACCTCCAGAACGACGCCAGGCGTTCCCTCGCCACACCTCCAGAACGACGCCAGGCGTTCCCTCGCCACACCTAACTGTACAGAGGCCATGCTGGGGCCTTCATCGGTGAGGAATTTAACAGTTTAAGTGTTCCTTAACCGTTTGACTGTCTCACCACTTCAGCTGAGGAGAGTCCGTTCATCAGCGGGATCCCCAACAACGGCTTTGTCCAGTCATTGAATTCGCAAGAGGAGAATTGTTTTCCGTGCTACTTTGGCTCGTTATCTACGCGTCACCTACCACGAGGTGCTTTAGTAGATTCACATCAACCGTGCATTCGATGTCTAGGCCAGTCCCTTACGACGCTCCTGATTGGCTGTTGATAAGCCAATCACAGGCTGGGAACTCTCTCTCGAGAGAGAGTTTACATGGGTAGGATCTATGCTCCACCTCTCCTGAGGGATACGTCTTTCAAAAGTATCCCTCGGGAGAGGTGGAGTTGATGTGAATCTACTATAGTTCTAAACACCGAATGGTAGATGCAAAGTAGACAGCCGAACGGAGATATCGTTTCTTAATATGATTTTTCGACCATACAATAGAGAAATGCGTTTATGTAATACGTAATACTTTGATCCGCGAGGGCCTGGTACTAAAGACGGCGTCCCAAGGAGTTTCCTCCATTTTTAGTACTAGCACCTCGGAGTAGGTGACGCGTAGATAACAAGCTAAGGTAGCGAGCACCCTGTCTTCTCCGTTTCTCTCACTTCTAGACATCTATCGCAAAAACATGCGCAGGCATGATTTTGGGCATGAAGACGTAAAATAAACACTGAGGCTCAGTTTAAAAAAAATAATAAATAAATAAATAAATAAATAAACAAATGAAAAAAATAAAGGAGACAAAACCCACACACCAAAATAAATAAATGGTTTGATAAATACGGAGACAGTTAACAGTACTTAATACATCATTCTGCACAACCACGGACAAAAAACAGAATTCTGTTGAGGAGATCTTCGGAGAAAGCCTTCAGGTGCAGATGCCTCGTAACCAGGTGTCTCGTTAACGGTGAGTATCCATGCCATGTGGGATTGCTCTTAATTGTGTACAGTAATAAACTGAAAATGGCCAATTAACATTTCCCGATGGGTAACATTTCAATTAATCTAGTTCAAAATACTGACTTGTACTTTTAGTTGAAAATTTGCGACCTTTTCCTTTTAATCATGAGACATTTATTCATAAAACAACGATGCAGTCAACTGATAAACAATCAATCTACAGTAAAAGAAAATACTACTAATAATAATAACAACGGTAAGCGCCTAGGACCGTTCCAGAGTTCAAAGCCGAACGTTCATGGAGACAAACAAAAAAAGGAAAATCTTCCCAAAATCCATCTTGGAAGAATAAAAAACGATGATGAAAAAATGTCAAATAAATAAGAATGTCAGTCAACCAGATGTCGCTACGATTATCAAAGCTATCAACTCCTCCTCCTCCTCCTCGCTCCTCCTCCTCCTCCTCCTCCTCCTCCTCTCCTCCTCCTCCTCCTCCTCTCCTCCTCCTCCAAGACTGGAGAGCAATGACTTTCGGGCAAAAAAACTCCTGGAAAGTCTACTTGACCTCCCTCCTGACCATTCTAGGAAAGTTAATAATAATAATAGAATAGTAATAATAATATCCTTTATTTCAGCTCAGGGCCAAATCCATTGAGTAAATAATACAAACAATCTAGATATATGAGGTAACATGATAAAAATGATAATCGGCAACATCCAAACAGTTGCTGAAGTAGAAAAACAAGATTCATAATAATGGCAATAACAGTACTAATATGGAGAATAAGAGTACAAATATCTATAACTAATAAAACAAGAAAAAATGCGCCGAAGTTTCTTCGCCACAATCGAGTTTTCTATTCAGCGTTTAATCAAGGCCATCAAAAAATAGACCCACCTAGTGGTGGCCTTTCACATATCGTTACCAGACGCACGAATATGGCTAACTTTAACCTTCAATAACAATCAAGCCCACTGAGGCTAGAGGGCTTCAATTTGATTTGTTTGATGACTGGAGGGTGGATGATCAACATACCAATTTGCAGCCTCTAGCCTCAGCAGTTTTTAAGACCTGAGGGAGGAAAGAAAAAGTGCGGACGAACAGACAAAGAATCTCAATAGTTTTCTATTATATAAAACTAAAAACAGATTGCGGATCATTAATTTCTAGTTAGAGCCCTTCGGCATTGAAAAGAGCATTGAAAAGAGCAAGACTCATCATCATCATCATCATCATCATCATAATAATAATAATAATAATAATAATAATAATAATAATAATAATAATAGCATGAGCCTTGAAATGGAGAAACAAATCGCAGTTATATAAATATATATATATGAACTGATCTGTATAGAAAATTCATGTGTGAGACGTAACGGAAATTCTACTAGATGTGTTGTGCGTATGTGTGATGAGAGAGTAACGATCGGATAGATATCGCTGATTCATCGAATGCCCATATGATCTTTGGTGGCGTGGCGTGGGTGATTCAAATGAGTGCCATACATCGAAGACCCTTATTGGTTCCTTTCAATTATAAGAGGCCAATCAGCTTAGACCTGTGACCCAAACAAGTTCAGTTTGAAAAGTTAAGAGTCAGTAGGGAATTAGCGGTCGACGGGTCAGGGGGCGTCTCAAATATAATAATCATATAATTAGTAACGTATTATTAGCAACAGGGCCCTGTGTAACTATTAAGGAAAATACACGTGTGTTAATTTTATCTTACGCGTTTCATTGTACTGGTAGAACCCTTGTATGATCGAAAATCAGGTCATATATATATATATATATATATATCTATATATATATATATATATATATATATATATATATATAAATTCGTCACAGAAAGCTTTCGGGAATCTGTTTCGAGATTCCACATTTAAACCTGCAGGAAGTCGAAAGACCTATTATATATATATATATATATATATATATATATATATATATATATATATATATATATATATAATATATATACACACACATAACTGCTAATTTGTTTCCCCAATAATAATATAATAGTAATAGCAGTAATAATAAACGTCCCAGAGATAAAAACAGCTAACCAACCATTCACTCAAAACCCAACAAAATAAAAAAACAAAGCCAATAGAAATAAAATCATTCATTTTAAAAATCTTGAGCCATCTTCACCTTGGGAAGTCTGGCTTCTTAGGCCGTTCAAGCCAAGGATATTCTAAGTTTTCCTTCACCTTGCCACTTCTCCCCAAATGCTTGCAAATTCAGCTGGGGTCGATGATGCTGCATTTACGGAGTAGAAACGAAGAATCAGGCGACCACCACTCACTCCAAACGCCACTAACTTTTAAAAAGGGCGTGAGGCCCAGTATGAAGGAAAATAAAGCTAGAGAAGAAGGTGATAACATGGAAGTCGCCGAATAAATCCTAAGTATTATACAGCAAGTTTTGGGAGTAATGTCGAGCATGCCCGTAGTATTGACAGAAGTGTCAGGAAAAGGAGATAGGAGGGAAGCTTGTTTCAGGTCTATAAGTAAACTGCATTTCTGGGAAATAAATAAACACTAACAACAATCGTTGTGTGTGTATGAGAGAGAGAGAGAGAGAGAGAGAGAGAGAGAGAGAGAGAGAGAGTCCGTCGCTTTAATGAACTCATCTGATGAGCAAGTAACTGAACCTTCATTAACACGAGAGAGGTGCTTCATTTTCCCATCATAATTACAATCATTATCGGCGCAAGTCTCGTGGAAGGCTCGACACTCCACTTGTGCAAGTCTGC
>NC_061090.1:82275989-82285989 GCF_015104395.2 Macrobrachium nipponense | reverse complement strand
CCCTCCCTCTGCACCCTGGTGTTCCTTTGCCCTCTGCGTGAATTCCCTTTATCCAACACCCCCCCTCCCCCCTCTGCACCCAAAGGTTCCCCCAACCCCCCCACACTCTCCCTAAGGACATCTTGTGACATACCTAACAACGAAGCAAAACCTTGGCAAGATCATTTCCAGCTCTGGAATGGAAACTATCGGTATATAGGTTTGACAAGTGTCACAGGAGGAAGACCTCAAAGCACTTGCGCTATGAATGTCATCAGGAGAGCGTGGAATGTATGATGTTAGAAAGAGAATATGAACGGAGGAACAGCAAGATAAACGGAAGGGGTTACAGCTAAAAGGGCCAAAGGGACGCCGCAAAGAACCGTAAGAAATCAAGTCTGGAAAGTAAAATGTTAGGAAGAGAAAATGAACGGAGGAATAGTAAAAGGAACTGAAAGGGTTACAGCTAAGGGCCGTGGGGACGCCGTAAAGAATCGTAAGTAATGCCAACAGTGCGCCACATGAAGTGCAAGGACAACCTCCTGCGGAAGAGGAGGAGGAGGAGGAGAAGAAAATGAGGAAGGAGATTCACAAACGAAGAAGAGGCAGACGAAGGAAGGCAAAAGCTTCGCCAAGCAGGTGATGCAGCAGTGACGATCCTCAGCCGCCATTTGCAGCACCACAACGAATCCCGAAGGTCGTCATTCAGTTAAACGACGCAATCGCCACGACGATGGCGGCGCTAATGACCCCTAATGAGCGATGCACCGCCGAGAGATTGCTCGCTAAAACAATTTGCTAAAACAAAACCAACATTAAAGGCGGATGCTTCTTGCCACTTGACCTGACGATTGAGATCGATTTACACGAATTCTTTCCCCGACATTTGGTTACACGCTGTCATAGAAGACAGACGGCTTTGTCAATATACATAGGCTTCATTGTTGATTATTTCTTTGATGTTTCATGCCGAGAGTCGCGCTTCATTTGAAGATATGGTCAGATTTTGACACCGACGGTAGTGTGATTTTAATGTGAGTGTCCTTTCTCTCTCTCTCTCTCTCTCTCTCTCTCTCTCTCTCTCTCTCTCTCTCTCTTGAATGTATTTGTATATGTTGAAGTAGTTTCACACACACACACACGATGCAAAATATACCGGAAGATGCATTAGCAATTCTCTGGTAGACATTAGAGGTGCTTCACACTGAAGGACCTGGGGCAACCCGAACGAGCTGTAAGGTCTCTCTCTCTCTCTCTCTCTCTCTCTCTCGTTTCCTCTCTCCTCTCTCTCTCTCTCTCTCTCTCTCTCATAAAACCAGCCTGCAACCCCTGACAGTCGGCTAATACCCAAGGAAGCAAGTCACTGCATAAGTTAATAGAGGCACACTGTACTTCAGAGGTTTATTTTGCTTTTATCTTGTTCCCGGAGCAAACTTGGGTTCACTCAGCTGTCAGTCTGACGCTATGAGTCCAGAGAGAGAGAGAGAGAGAGAGAGAGAGAGAAGAGAGGAGAGAGACTCATGAAATGTTAAATAGTACTAAAATGAGAGTAGTCATCCAGGGACTGAAGTGACCAGGCCAATTGGAACGGTTCCCCAAACCCCCACGAGCTGTGGAGCAGCCCCCCCATTTCGTCTCGTCCTCCCTCCCTGAAATCCTCTCCGAGAGACCTGATATGACCAGCCAGCCTTGTCACGCCAAGCACACACATTCCATGACTTCATAATATGCATCACAAGAGGGAGAAGAATTTTCCAATCGGTCCGGAAAATCTCTTTCCAGCGAACCTTTGACGACGCGACGGCCAAAATGATTCCCGGAATCCACCATTCCAGTTCAGTCCACGGAAAATCTTCTTGTGCGAGATCCGACTCATATTCACATCGACTAAACCTCGAAATGGAGGCCTTCAATGACGGCAAATGAGCCTCTGGCCCCTGATGCATACATATCCAGTCATCTCTGACTTCTGTTCCTCGTTGGACGAGTGGATTTCGCGCTCCGCTACCAATCCGGTGGTCCGAAGTTCAATTCTCGGCTTGGCCAACGCGGAACCAGAGGAATTTATTTCTGCTGATAGAAATTCATTTCTCGATATAATGTGGTTCGGATCCCACAATAAGCTGTAGCTCCCGTTGCTAGGTAACCAATTGATTCCTAGCCACGTGAAAATATCTAATCCTTCGGGCCAGCCCTAGGAGAGCTGTTCATCAGCTCAGTGGTCTGATAAAACTAAGATATACTTAACTTTTTTATCTCTGACTCCTGACTCTCTCGGGACTCGCGTCCCTTCAAAAGTAGCCTCACAAAAAATGCAGGTCAGGCGCACAAACACTTTTATCACAAGTATCATCTTCTTCGCCTAACATTCAAGTCCGATTTTGGGAGCAAACCTCGGACCTAGGCAACGTGAGCCCTGAGCTGTCAATGTATAGCAGTGGGCAACACGGACAACTGTTAAAAGCTCTGGGCTCACGTTTCCTAGGTCCGAGGTTTGCTCCCAACCTACAGACGCCTTTCACTCTTTTGTAAACGGGCACCAGAGAGTTTTGACATACTGGAGAACCCTCCAAGAGAAATAAGTCGTAGGGGAATGCATCCATACATACATACATATATATATACAATACATATACATATATATACGTATATATACACATATAACAGTATATATGAATTTATGAATTTATCTATAATATATATATATATATATATATATATTATATATATTATATTTATATACTTATACTATATATATATATATTTATATATATATATATATATATATATATATATATATATATATATATATATATATATATATATATCAGCCATTACAAAGGAAACGGTAATCCGGGAAAAATCCGAAATCCGAAAACTCCAAGACAGCAGATGCCGCCTCATTATCAAAGCTGGCATTAATGAAGCAATCGCGCCAAGAGCGCGTCACTGAGTGTGTCGTCAACAAGGTCTCAATGAATATGTATTGACTTGACAAATCCACGATCTAATGTCAAGCAGGGTGAGCCAAGGTCAAGGTCATGAGGACAACAACACCCACGTCATTGCACGGACAACCTTTTCAATGAAGCAACGTGATGACAACGATCGCTGTTTTTCCTGAGCCCCTCAGAGAGGTGAATGGCGCCACGACATATTAATGACGACGGAGAGCCTTTGTTGAAGTTCATTCATGAACACCCACTCGTGGAGGCGACGTGAAAATCTCTCCACTTCATAAGCAACGAGACAATAAAAGCCTTTGTGGCCAAAGGCCAAGCAACAACACGCCCCACAAACAAACAAGCACAATGGCCAGCCCGGATATCGGGTCACAATAATGTCGCCAGGCGATCACTTTAAAGGTGGATTCGATGATTAGTCGAGAAAACACTGAGGCTAATAAGCAACACAACGCTGTCGCCACGATCGCCTCAATGTCCGCTGGGTGACGGATAAATCCCCTCTGCAGATTTCCAAGGCATCTGTGGTTCCTCTCGTCTGTCCTGTGTTGCTCCTTCAGTCACACTGCATGAAAGCTAAAACTCCACAGGGTTTTAGCTTTCATGCAGTGTTTATTGGGACTGTGGTGGTCACCACTGCCTTGGCTGTTATTACGAGCGCTTTTCAATATTTAATAGAAATGGCTTGAATATATTTGTGTATACTGAACCAGTTTACACACGCGCACACACACACACACGAGAGTTCAGTATGATATAGTTTAAATGTAATTATGGCAATGATCATCGTCCATTTATTTTATTGGTTAAGGTTTTATATTATATACACACACACACACACACACACACACACACACACACACATATATATATATATATATGATTATATTCACTTTACCACGTGATTCATTTATCACATATCCACAGGTGAGAAATAAGAGCGGGGTGTAGGTCCTGACCGGTTTCGACTTTATTTCCAAGCCATTGACGAAGAACTGATACATAGTAATAGAAGTCACAAAAATATATGCTACAGAGACATTACTCAACCGTTTGAGACTGCAGATCCACCCACCGGCAGGAGTCAAGGTAGGAATGGCTTTCAAAAATCATTTGGCTAAAATCTGTCAGCAGTATATATATTTGTGACTTCTAATACTATGTATCAGTCCTTCGTCAATGGCTTGGAAATAAAGTCGAAACCGGTCAGGACCTACACTCTGCCTCTTATTTTCACCTATGGAATATATATATATATATATATATATATATATATATATATATATATATATATATATATATATAATTGATGATTATAATCACTTTTAGCACGTGATTCATTTATCACACATATCCACAGGTGAAAAATAAGAGACAGGGTGTAGGTCCTGACCGTTTCGGCTTTATTTTCAAGCCATTGACAAAGGACTGATACATAGTATTTAGAATTCACGAGTATATATACTACAAAGACAGTACTGACGAACATACACACAACAGTTTGAGACTGCAGATCCACTCACAGGCGAGGTGTCAAGGTAGGAGTGGCTTCCAAAAATCATTAGGCTAAAAATTTACAATAAATTCTCAAGGGATACTACCGCTTAGGGTACAAGTCCACACCTGACAGGTGTCAGGGAGGCGGGGTTGAACATCCCATTACCAACTACTGCCCCTCCCCTTTACTGTGTTTTTACAAAATATAATAATCCTATTTTTCATATATCTCTACAGCCAACCTTAAAATTTAAACAGTTTACAAATTTCTTTTGATATTAAAGGATCAAGTTTATACATTCCTTGACTGATGTTCATATTATTGTTGTAACTTTCTTTTATAAAACTAGATTCAATGATATTCCTTTCCAATGCATTATTAGAACACACCAGCTTTTTTAGCCCCTTCCCAGTTAATAGCATGATTGTTCTCACTAACATGTACAAATATACCACTATTTCCCTGTGCATATCTCACACATTGTTTATGTTGTTCTATTCTTTTTTCCAGTGCTTTCCCCGTTTGACCAATGTAAAAGTTGTCACAAGACTTACACGGGATTTTATATACACATCCTTTAGCACTGTCGGGGGAGTTCTTAATAAGTACCTGTTTCATTGTTTTATTGTTTTTAAAAACTACATTAACACCAAAATTCTTCAGGAGATGTGGGATATCTTTCATATTACTATTATAAGGTAGTACAAGCAGATTTTTGTTGTTGTAAGGTTCTTTTTGATTTTGATACATGGTCTTTTTTGCCGCTTTTTAATGCATTGTTTTAGTACATTATCTGGATATTTCAGTTTCTTGCCTGTATTCTGAATCTTATCTATTTCCTCATCTATATTCTGGGCTACATACCCGTAGTGCTCTTAAAAACATAGAAGCAAACACTGGTCTTTTAACCTTATTGTTTTGTCCAGAATAGAAATGTACATAGGAAGAAATATTAGTAGGTTTTCTGTAAACACTATACTTAAACCCACTACTATTTCTCCGTATAAAGACATCCAAAAAGGGTAGGCATTCATCTTTTTCTATTTCCATAGTAAATTTAATTGATGGTACTAATTGATTTAACCTGGCAAAAAAGTTATTTACATCTTCATTCCCTGGCCATACACAAATTATGTCGTCAACATATCTAAACCAAGGTACATTGCGTGGAATTATATTATTTAAAATTTTCTTTTCAAAAAATTCCATATATAAATTACTTAGCACTGGGGACAGAGGGTTTCCCATTGCCATACCAAAATTTTGTGAGTAGAATTTTCCGTTGAATTCAAATTTACAGTCTTTAACACATAATTTTATTAGTTCAATTAAGGTGCTTTTATTGTAAATTTTAGCCTAATGATTTTTGGAAGCCACTCCTACCTTGACACCTGCCTGTGAGTGGATCTGCAGTCTCAAACTGTTGTGTGTATGTTCGTCAGTACTGTCTTTGTAGTATATATACTCGTGAATTCTAATACTATGTATCAGTCCTTTGTCAATGGCTTGAAAATAAAGCCGAAACCGGTCAGGACCTACACCCTGTCTCTTATTTTTCACCTGTGGATATGTGTGATATATATATATATATATATATATATATATATATATATATATATGAATGTATACATACATACATATATGTACATACTTCAGCCAAAGCATCCCTCTGCAAACACACGCGTGGATGACTGCACGTGATCAGGTCTCTTATACAATGAGACTATCATGTAGGCAAAGACATGATACCGTTGTACATACAGGGGGTTCAGACCGAGAGGCAGACAACACCGCTTTGTCGACGAGATACTTATACGACCTCTTAAAACCAAGACCAGGTGGTGGCATAAAGCCAGCTTGATTTAAAAAAAAAACAACAATGAAAGCAAAGCCGAACATTCTTTCTCCACTTCCCTCCTCAGAATTAAATATTCGCAAAATGCGTTATCTATGAAAATAAACCCCAAATAGAAAACGACACAAACATTCAATAACAACACAAGAAATAAACATCGTGCATTTAAAAAATGAATCTACTGCAAAAGTACTCTTTACATTCTCAGGGTGACGGCAAAGACGGCAGAACACCTTCAGCGGTTAACCCACAACATGGTGACCTTGAGTTCAAACGTGTTCTTCAGGCCTAAATATGCCGACGGAGGGGAGAACCCCTTCGGAAGAACTTGTGAGGCTTCCGAGGAAGCGTAAGATCATTAATACATACTGCCGAGGTACGCATCTTCCCCTGACCTACTTTAGCGATGACTACCGCTACCGCCACTGAAGAGAGGCGAACTGACGTCATTCGGTGCTGAGATTCTTGCGATATCCTATTTTCCATTTCTCGTTTCTACAACAAAGCCTGACATTTCAAAGGTCAATAGACACCTGACACTTCTACACGGAACCCCATCATACGTGAATCTAGGATGAACCCCAAGACAGAAATTGTTGACATCATATCCACTTCATGTCCCTAACCAAGCCCTCACTAGCAACACATCTACCCCTAAAACGCACATGGGTTGGGTCCGGTCCCATTTACTCTCGCGTTTCTTAGATAGTAGTCAGACACGCAGGTTTCAAAGCTTCTCCGACCCATCTATCTGGCAGGTTTTAGGACTAGCTTCCACCCAGTGTTGTCACGTGACTAAATACACTTATCACACGTATATAAATATTTTACAAACATCTTTACGTCTCCCACCCTCCTCGTATGCTGATCGAACAGTACAATTCAGCACCTTCAACTTTTTTTTTCTCATACACATCTAACATCCAAACTTCCCTTCCTTATGAGCTCCACAAATCTTTAACTATCTAATCCGACGGCTTTCATCTGATGAAAATGCTGCTCAGGCATCAATCATCTTTCCTACCCTCCACTCAATTCCAATTTCATCTCCTACAAACACTTTCTCTTCCTTCCAACCTTCTGCAAAAACTCTGCCACCTCGTTTGGTTCATCGTTTCTCTCATCCCTCTATTATTAGTTTCAATTTAAAAATTCCTTCCCAGCTCAAATTCTTTCACTGTTTAGTCCCCTATCTTGCTGGACTCCTCCACTTTGCCTACTCTCATAACTTCGCTGGACAAATATTTAATTGTGTTCACATATCAAGCATTGATTTCAATACAGAAAGGAGCCTTTCGAACGCGCCCAAACATCTCTACCTGCAACAAACACTTCCACCTTCGTCCACGTACGTGAGCTTCTCATTCACAAAGCTATTCAAATAAAGAATTATCTCTTCATCGAGAGAGAGAGAGAGAGAGAGAGAGAGAGAGAGAGAGAGAGAGAGAGAGAGAGAGAGAGAGAGAGAGAGAGAGAGAATAACCTCTCAAAAGATAAAAATGTTTTTCCATGGTTCGACTGCCATCCCACTTTGGCATGGTGCCCGCGTTCCTGATGTTGTCTCCCTGGCATGAGAGTAGCCTTAGTTCTGGTTCTCAAAGTAAAGAGGGCTCTCGTGGCAAACGGAAACATTTAAAAATCATATATCTACATATCTTAATACATAATTTATACACTTGTTTACGGAATAGTCAGCTGGTATCGTTTAATTTTCATTCGATTTAAATTTCTCTAAGGACAAATCCTATTTTCCTTTACATCGAACGGAAATCTAGGGAACAGAGAGAGAGAGAGAGAAGAGAGAGAGAATCAGTTTAAGAATTCCTATTTGTTATGCAGATATTTTTTAGCGTTCCCATAATCGCCACCCAAGACCACGGTCCAGTAAATTCAAATATATAAAATAAAATAAAAATTCAAATATATAAAATAAAAAAAAAAACGGAAAGAAAAGAACTTGACGAACATAATGGTGATAGTTGGTGATGTCTTGCATTAGAAGACGAAAGATTGTAGGATGGGAGAAATGATATCCCGAGTCGTAGATTTCTTTATTCCAAGCAGCAAAAGGTAAATATGTACAGAGGCTCTGCAGGGCGTGCAGTTCGCGCCAAGAGAAGCAAGAAGAATAGCCATGCGCATGTGCGGGGTTCATGATACAAGGCGACACATGCGGATGCGTTCACAATAGGTGATTTTATTAAATACATGGAAATGAATCGTACAGCAATTGCATAGTAAAATATCCATTATTCCACACATAATATGAAAGGACAAACTACTTACGAAATACCAATCGAGAAACCTCAATAGTCTCGTCATCCTGACTTCAAAACCGTCACACACATCACTCACCAATATCAAACAATCCCGGGAAAGACAAACGAATCGATCGGCAAGCTTAGACAACAAAATAAAAACAGTAGCCTACTTATAATAACCTGTAGCCACGTGAAATAAATTATACCTTTGCCTTTCCCAATAAACTGCGTGTTTAAAGCTGAACAGTAACTTCTAATAAAACTTGGGCGAAATGTCTTTGGAGTTCAATAAAGATGAACATGTCAATATTATTCTCGATTTCTACTACAGACTCTTTTCGGGAGGTCACCTGACTTTACCTGGCCTGATGAGTTCACCCACAGTAAGAGATCAAGACATCCACTTCGGAAACAATTTCCCCACAATTGGTCATTTTCACAGTGGAACCATTTCTCTCTCTCTCTCTCTCTCTCTCTCTCTCTCTCTCTCTCTCTCTCTCTCTCTCTGTGTGTGTGTGTGTGTGTGTGTGTGTGTGTGTGTGTGTGTGTGCTACCTTTTCAAGCAGCCTCAGTATCTTAAATGAAAGGAAAAGCAGAACCATGATAGCCATCTCGTCAACACAAAAGCGTAGGACCATCCTGAATCAAGAAGAAGAGGAGATGACGCTAATGAATTCCCGTTCCATTCTCCAATGAAGTCATTTCTTTCCTCCTCCTCCTCCATCCTCCTCCTCCTCCTCCTCCTCCTCCTCCTCCTCCTCCTCCTCCTCCGTCCTTACAGAATTACTCATCCAAATTCCTTCTACTCTTCTTCTTCCTCTCGCTCACATGTTTCCTTTACTTCCCCTTACCTTCGTCTTCTTAAGAATTACCTTATCTAAATATCTCCCCTTCCCTCCTTCTCCTCCTCCTCATCCCTCAGGGACAAAAAAAAAGAAAAAAAAATCTATTCCCTCTAATTATCCCAAATGATGACGAACTGGGCCGTCCCTTTTGCTTTAGACTAATTCCAGCAGATTGCGTGCACTTCATGCATAGTGCCTGCCATCCCTCGCTCGCCTCTGCTTCTAACCCCGGCCTAGGGACTAGAGACCACGGAGTGAGGACAAGGGACTAGGGCAGGGAATTAGGGACGACGCGAAGAGATTTCGGCATAAGTTCCATTAGGGAGAAGTGTGAATGCAAAATATTCCAGTTGAAAATCAAATAGGAAAATGGCAAAGAAAAAATAAGTAAAAACGGACAAATGCCGATAACACAAGAGTTACAATGTTGGCATGAAAAAAAAAAAGTGTAGTTGAAGGGTATCTGAGCAAATATACATTAAATTATGCTTTAGGTAACATTAAATAAAGTTGGCAGTTACCGTCGAACGAAAAACCCTGCATCAGAGCAATGATGATATTATTAAGATGAAATCAAATTGCCATAATTCGCATGAACG
>NC_061090.1:82255989-82273489 GCF_015104395.2 Macrobrachium nipponense | reverse complement strand
TAAGATTGGTTAGGGGGACAGAACAGATTCCCGAAAGCTATACTTAAATTTTTAGATTAAAATATATGTACATTTACATAATTGTGGATTTGCTTCTCCAATGACACCATTGCACACAGTCCCATTCGGGGATAAATATAAAGGAATCAGAAAGCGTGGTGATAAAGAAAGGCACAGATAAAACTTATCCTTAGCAGTAGTGGTAGCAGTCATCTCAAACAAAATGGAGGACATGGCTGGATTGCTCTTTGGGGAGGCTGGAGTGATGGAAACGACGCTTTCTTATTCAAAGTTCACTTCGTCCAACTTTACATGCAATTATTTCAGATGCCTCAAGTCTGGATTGCACCCGGCTAGTTTATAAGGTCTGTACCTGGAATATCTATTCATTTATTCAAATACTTATCTCTTCTTTTTTTACTTATTTCTTTATCTATTTGTTTTCTAATTATCTATTAATTTACTTATGCATTTATCTATGTATTTACGTACTTATTTTATTTTTTTCTTTCTTTATGTATTTATTTATCTTTTGGTTTATTTACTTGGTCATTCAATTATTTATTTACTCTGCTTAGTTTCGATTGAGCCGGAGGTCGTTTGGCATCGGCTGAACCGGCGTCACTCGGAGCGGGGAGAGACACGAAGAAAAAGACAAACATAACGGACACCTCCGGAAAGAGACCGACTCGGCTTCATCCTCACAGACCGCAGGAACACGAACTAAGTCACGAGACCTCAACGCCATCTTAATAACTTCCGCTTCTTGCATTGATGTCGCCGAGTCGATTATCAAATTATACCGCAACGGGGTTTAGACGATCACAAGTCTCCCACAGCTGGCGACGTCGTAAGAAAACAACCAAGTTTCTTCGCCGTGATAAAGTTTTCTGTATAGTGTATAATTCTGCATGCAACTCAAAGCCACGTCCAGATGATGGCCTCTGTTGCTGACACCTACAGCGGTGCCAGACGTAAGATAAACGGCTAACTTTAACCTTAAGTAAGATAATAAAAAGAAAACTACTGAAGCTAAAGGAACACAACTTGAAATGTTTGAAGGTTGGAGGGTGGATGATCAACGTATCAATTTGCAGCCCTCTAGCCTCGATAGTTTTTAAGATCTGAGGGCGGACAGGAAAAGTGAGGACGGACAAATAATTAGCCAGCTCAATAGTTGTCTTTTCCAGAGCACCAGTTTTTCGATTATCCCAGCAAAATCCAAGAGTGTCAAAGACTTCACAGACGAAAACTTCCACATTACCTATTTCAACTACCTAATAAAAACAATTCTCTCTCTCTCTCTCTCATTTCCCGAGCCGTCCCATTCAAATTAAAACCACATTATGGGAGCATTTCCTCTCCCATAATATTACTCGGGCCGGAGAGGACAGTGTGTGTTTTGGGGACAAGGAAGGAAGACCACGAACCGGATCTCAATCATCTCTTTGTCATCATCTCTCAGCACACGCTCGTGAAAACCTCCACTTTTGTCTCCGTTTCCCTGCTTTCTTCGACACTATAGGTCAGAAAAGCAAGGAACGTCATTAAGAACTCGCTCTCAACAAACGCCTCTCCACTCCTAAGGCTTTGACCAACAAGCGTGACGCCTCTTTCCGTAGATTTGTTTACTTTGTTTGTATAGTGTTTTTACGTTGCATGGAACCAGTGGTTATTCAGCAACGGGACCAACGGCTTTACGTGACTTCCCGAACAACGTCAAGAGTGAACCTCTATCACTACAAATACACATCTCTAAAACCTCAATGGAATGCCCGAAAATCGAACTCGCGGCACATCCGAGGTGGCAGGTCAAGACCATACCGATCACGCCACTGAGGCGCGTTTCCGTAGATTTGGGGGCTGGGACTTGTGGAGTGAAAACTCCTCTAAACGAGAACTTTCTTCACTTATCTCAACTGCGCTCAAATCATATTCAAAATCAACAATGAAAACTTTATATGCATAAAAACAGAATGTGTTCCCTGAAGAGAAATGTTTACAAATCATCGCAATGTATGTATATGTATATGTATATATGTATGTATGTATGTATGTATATGTGTATATATATACATATACATATAGATGTGTGCGCGCACACGCGCTAAATACATAATATATACATATATACATATATATAAATATATATATATATATATATATATATATATATATATATATATATTGTAATATAATATATATATAAAATATATATTTGTGAATACTTGATGACGAAGTATATAAAAGGTGATGCTATGTACAAATAAAGGTTTTTGCCACGAAGGAAAAAAAAGAAAAGCGAGATAGCCAAGCACTTTCGGTCAAGTGAGCGTGCATTCTATGTACTTCTATAACTACCTTCTTACTTTTTAGCACAAAAAACAAACGCTTACCAGTCTGCCTTATTCTGTAAATATTGGCTCTATTTCTCTTAATCTTCAATGTAAAATATTTTGATCACCGACATTCGGTGCCTCTCTCTCTCTCTCTCTCTCTCTCTCTCTCCTCTTTTCTCTCTCACACTCTCTCTCTCTCTCTCTCCTCCTCTCTCTCTCTATCTCCTCTCACTCTCTCTCTCTCTCTAACTCTCAACAACAACAACATCCCAGCCCAAACGTCAACTCCATCCTGCAAAGCTATTCTGTTTCCTTTCAACCTCGTTAGAGACATACATTTTCCATTTTATTTTCCTCCCTTTCGTTTCTCCCCAAAATATCTTACTTTCTTGTTGGTGATGTCTGTCCTTTTTGGCGTCGCCCGTCCACCAGGCAACGTCGAATCTCCCTTCCAAAAATGTCCCCAATAGATAACTGAATAAATGGTCCTGTGTGTGTCTGTGTGGTGCTTTTCTCCCCCTTTCTACGTTTCTTTGAAAACGCTACTAGGAGACGATGACAGGAAGTCTTTCTCTCGTTCTGAAAACAACAAAGGATATTTCTCCCTTCAGACTATTATTTTCATCTCGCTGCCAAATTATAAAGACGCCAGTGAGAGAGTTCACTCGTCACTTTCCATTTCGCTGAAAATGACGACGGAAATTATTCACATCAACTTAAACTGCTCCGCTTTCATTTAGACTGACCGACCATCAGCTTTATATTACGTCATTGAAGTGTCACATCACAAAATTTTGAGAGAACACAAAAGCTCTCACGACATCAAACAATATTCAAGCGCCTCAGCGGCGTGGTTGGTATGATACTAGCATCGCACCTCGGTGGTCGCGGGTTCGATTCTCGGCCATTCCATTGAGGAGTGAGAGATGTGTATTTCTGGTGATAGAAGTTCACTCTCGGAAGTCACGTAAAGCCGTTTGTCCCGTTGCCGAATAACCACTGGTTCCATGCAACGTAAAAGCACCATACAAACAAGCAAACAAAACAATATTCAATACGAGCTTGACGCAGCGTGCTACGCTATGCTGGAACCCGAGATCGGGGAGGCTACTGGAGACATGACCTTACCTCACCCAATGCCGTACCTACCTGTTTGCAGGAGGAGGTGGATGTGTCATGTCTCCCCAACCTTCCCGGTCCCCTACCTACACAGCCCCATCCGGGGTGGACAAACATGTTTGGATGAGGATGGATGTGTCGTGTCTGTCCGACTCTCCCGATCCCCTACCTTCCTCGCCCCCACCCGAGAGGGGGGAAATGGGAAATAAGAAAGATCCACTCGGATTATATTATTATAGACAGATTCATTCCCTACTCCACTTGGAACTGTCAAGTACGTTTCATGTACTTCCATCGTCCTTGGTTCTTGAAAGTTGTTGTACGTAATACACTGCGCTCCCGATGACAACACAACAGAGAAATCGGGCAAACGTGACTTTGCGTTCACGTGACCCGGAATGAGTCCCGTCACACGTGAAGAAGCTTCTCAGAAGTGACCAGGTTTCAGGAGTCAGCCTTTAAAGGCGTATCCGTAAATATACACAAGTTTTTAATTATACGAAAATGTTTCATCATACATATACACAGACGCGCACACAGACACACATAAACACTACACACACATACACATAGATAGATATACATATACATGTAGGTACTTAAATATACATATGTATACACATGTATACAAAAGAGTGGGTTACAAGGAGTTACAAGGATTAGGATGTCTCAAACACTTATATCAGTCCATCAGAGGAGACATCGTGTGCTCACTATATCTCCAGGAGCAGGTTTTACCGCTCATTCAGTGTCCTAATGAGAGAGAGAGAGAGAGAGAGAGAGAGAGAGAGAGAGAGAGAGAGAGAGAGAGAGAGAGAGAGAGAGAGAGAGATTAAAATACGTAGTTCCCTCTAATAGAATTGAGTGGCCTCTGCCCCGTGAATCATGACGCGCATACACACACACTCACAAACACTGACGCAAGTCATTCCGTTCCCAATCCAATTATCTGTTGAGAGAAACAAAAGTCTGTCGGGAAAAATCAATGCCGCCCCGAAAGAAAGAGAGCGCCCATGTATATATACATACATATTGTGAAGGGTGCCAAGAAAAAAACGAGAGAGAGAGAGAAGAGAGAGAGAGAGAGAGAAGAGGGAGGCGAGTGAATATTAAACAACAGTTGGCAGAGAGAAATGAAGGGAAGAATGCAATAACAAAGGGGAGACCAGAGAGGAAGGGAGAGAGAGCAAAAATCAAGACGTAAGGTAAAAATGCAGATCAAGAATAATGGGGAATAAAAACAAGACGAAGTGAGACCGTCATAGTACCAAGCACCGTCTGCTCTATCCCCCCCCCCCTCCCTCCCTCCCTCCCTTCCGTTCCTTCCCTTTCCTTCCCTCGCTCTGGCTTTCGGGGATCCTTTGAAGGAAGGTAAAGCACGGACTCCCTTAAGCACGGACTCCCGGAGCAAAAATACTTTAAAAAAAAATCATCAAAGGTCTCACACACACACACACACAATTTACTGTTAGCTGTAAGCGTAATATGTTCTCTTGGCTTAATACTTTCTTTTCTGCATCATAACAGTTCCAATTGGAAGGTCCAATCCTGGACATACGTCGCGTAAATCCGTTGTAAATGGACCTCTTCAAGCAAAAAACACTAATATATGTATTTTTCTTTTAAAAAAAATACGAAAACTAAGATTAAAAAAATTTAATTCCTGAAAAACCACCAGAGAATATGATGACTAATTACTCGATTATTTAATTATAAACAAAATGCTCTACACCACACTTACTCTTGTTATGATAAAACAGCTTCATTATCGTTTATTCGGGGAGTAAGCCTACACACTACTTTTTTTTTTTTTTTTTTTTTTTTTTTGCTGTTGGGGAAAAAGGTGTTCTGTGTCGAGTTAAAGAAACAGGAATTTTAGGTTATGATATTTATGATTTATTTATTAAAATGAAAATGCAAAAAATGAATGATGTGCATATCAAACAGTACAGAAAAATTATTTCTAATAAAATACATCGTATTTTTTTCCATTTTAGTTGGTGAAACAACGGGCTATCTGTCCGTAGATTTTAGTAAGTTTTAATTTATTTGATGTAGGCTGAATTTAAAGGCCATCATACTTCTGGTCAATTATTTTATTTCCACTTATAACTGAGAATATGTGAACACGTTCAATTTGTGTGTTTTTGTATTTGATCTTAGCTGTCAGAATGAGTAGTACTAATTATGAGTATTAATTACAGCGACCACTTCACATTTACTTAAAAATGCAATGTTTGCAACTCATGCGTCAAGTGGAAAATCTTGCACACGTCCCCAGTAAGCTGGAGGCCGGATCACACCTAGTTTTGTTTTATTTCACTCTGTTGCGTTACCATTTTTTTTTTTTTTTTTTTTACTATGGCCCAAAATGGGGTGACCATAGCGTGCGAGAACTAATAGGTTAGCACTGACGCCAATAAATTGAGGGTCATGTTATTGTCTGCGTCAAGCGTCTGGTTATGGGGCAACTTGGGAGAGCAATTTCAGAGAGAGAAGAGAGAGAGAGAGAGAGAGAGAGAGAGAGAGAGAGAGAGAGACTACGTTAAGTCAACGAGTCTTATTCTTCATTGTTGTTGAAACATTCCCTCTTCTTTGTTTTTGGACATTTTTCTTTGTTGCTTTGCGATTTAATCTTTATTTTGGGGGAATAAATAAGAATTACAATATATAAAACATTATTCAGTGGCAAAAAATAGTCTTCTTGTAGAGGAACATCAACCACTATAAAGTTAGGAAATAATGCATATTAGGATATTAAGAAAGAAACTCTCACACGCGCGCGCACAACACACACACACACACACACACACACACACAGAGAGAGAGAGAGAGAGAGAGAGAGAGAGAGAGAGAGAGAGAGAGAGAGTTAATGAGTCCTTGTTCAGGTCCATAAGTTTCTCAGTTTTGTTACATCTACACGTCAACTGCTTTCCCTTTGTATATTAATAGACGAATTGCATATCCTTCTGCATGTACTGCCACATGTATATACATACAGTTTGCGTATCCACGTTGACTTTGAATAGAAATTTAATCCCCCCAAAACTATATTAATCAATTCCGACTTTGATTTCAGAATGAGCAGAAGAAGGGCGAGTTATTTATTTTAGAAGAGAATATACAACTAAGGCCAAAGACCAAGCGCTGGGACCTATGAGGTCATTCGGCGCTAAAAGGAAAATTGAAATTAGAGAGAGAGGTTTGGAAGGTGTAACAGGAGGAAACCCTGGCATTTGCGTTTACGCCAATCGAATGGAATCGATTCAATTCCTGAAGAATCAACACGATTCATGATTCGTCCTGATTCGGCATGATTTGGATTGACTCCATTCGCTGGCTGTCATGAGAGTCACGAATCATGAATCGTGACGATTCTTCGTGAATTAAAACCATTCGATTCGCTTGGCGTAAACGCAGCCTTCGAAGAGGGTGCAAGGTAAGATGGAAGAAAGAATATGTATGGAGGTACAGTCAAAAGAATGAAGGGGGTTGTCGCTAGGGGGCGAGGGGACGCTGCGAAGAAAGTGAGGTAATGCCTGCAGTGTACCGCGCGTGAGATGCACTGAAATGACTAACCGCAAAACCCCCCCCCCCCCCCAACCTCCCCCCCCAAAAGTTGGCGGCCGTTTTTTTCGTCACAACATTGGCTTTTAGCAATGTTACCATACGCAGTTCTTTATTTTCGGATGTAGAATTATTTTCCGTAACGTAAATAAATTACACGTCACTGGCTTCGCATAAAGTATTTCTGACGAAGAAAAATAAAGGATTTCAATAAAATTCATTTCTATAAATAAGCAGGATATGTTTCATAACTTTATTTTCATAATAAAAGATAAAAAGGCCAAAGTGAAGAATTTTATTCCTCAGTGCCGTGGCCTGTGGTCGGAAAAGCCACGGAGGGTTGCCAGATGTCACCAGAAAGCCACACTAATAGACGAAATTCCTCAAAACAGTAACCCTGCCCCTACGTGAGAGTTCTTTTTTTTCCCCGGAGCGAGCCGGTTCCTTCCCCTCGAGAGGCAGAAAGCAGGAAGAGGAAGAGAGAGAGAGAGAGAGAGAGAGAGAGAGAGAGAGAGAGACTGATCTCCCGCAAACGCTGCTCAACTCGACTTCATTCCAGCAATGAACTTAAAGGACGCCACCTCCTGTGTATCAATTACTGGGACTCAGCGATTTCGTTTGTCGTTGGGTAGTTTCTCTTCCGAGCGACCAGGGTAGAGTGACGATGCTGGCACCCGTATTTATCCTCGACGGCCCCTAATGACGCCTCTGTGGCTGTGAGGTGGCTCCATTTGGGTCCTCGCTTCCCTACAGTCCTCCTCTTTGGACTTTCTCTACTCTCTATGATTGTTCAAGCTGAAGCTTACTCTCTTCATTGTTTTTGGACATTTTTCCTTTACTGAAGCTTTAACTATTCTAAGTGTAACTTTTGACTCGGCTCACGCCTTACCTTTGAGAATTATCTGATGAATAACATCTAATAATAACATCTACTTGAGACTACATCATTATAATTCTACTTGATAATTGCTTTACCTGAAGATGACGATGATTAACTTAGTCAAAATGAATACAATAGTTTCTTGTATTCCTCAAGATATTATAATATATTGCATTACATTAAACGAATGGTTAATGACAAGTCAAGAGAGCGAGTGCTCATTTTTTCTTTATTCAATACAGGTTTAAAGCTTCAACACTGTCAGGTTAAACTTTAAAACTCTTCTAGATGTAACTTGACGCGTGCCTTACTTTTGAAAAAAAACATCTTAATGAAAGTGCCAGCTAATGCGGCACTTCAGCTAGGCATTGTTCGTAAGGCCTCACATATTTATAACTTTGATAAAATCAATGCAACCTGTTTTTAGGTCAACTGTACTTCCTTTAATGGAATGACTGTTCTCCGGTGTGGAAGTCTGATCCTTTTAGACAGAGTGGTTCGATGGTCACTTGTTTGTCACTTTTCATAAGTTATATTTTGATCCTTTTAGACAGAGTGGTTCGATGGTCACTTGTGTCTTTTTAAGTTATATGGATCCTTTTAGACAGAGTGGTTCGATGGTCACTTGTTTGTCACTTTTCATAAGTTATATTTCACATTCACAATTCATCCCTGATCCCTTTTCTCTGACAAAAGCAATCAGATCCGCTGAGGAGCACCACCAGTAAATGAGCGTCGCTGTCGAACTTCTCAGATCCAGAGGTCCTTTATTCCTCACACTGTTGGAATTCAGTGATGCCGTTTTTTCTTGATAACATTGGCTTTTAGCAGTGTTACCATATGCAGTTCATCTGATTTTTTTTTCTTTATTTATGATTTAATGGTTAGAATGCGTATTTTCCGATGTAGAATTATTTTCCGTGATGTTAGAAAACTACACGTCACTAGCTTAATATAAAGTATTTTTGACTAAGAAAAATAAAGGATTTCAATAATATTCATTTGTTTAAATAAGCAGGTTATGTTTTATAGCTTTATTTCCTTAATAAAACATAAAAAGGCAAAGTGAAGAATTTTTTTCTTCAGTGCCGTGGCCTGTGGTCGGAAAAGCCACGGACGGAAGGTTACCAGATGTCACCAGAAAGCCACACTAGTAGACGAAATTCCTCAAAACAGCAACCCTGCCCGGGTTGGATGTGGAACCAAAGTCTAATAAAGATATTTTAATTAGATTTAAGTGTGGAACGGCCTCGCAGAGGATGTCGCGCAACTGGAACTTACAAAGTTCAAGGAAAAATGCAATGCATTACTACTACCCTAATACAAATCTCCTGGTATTTTTAATACATTTTTCTATTTATTTATTACTTTATTATTAATTTTTCTTTTTCAATGGGCGAGATCTCTCTTTTCCGTACTTCACTTTACCTCCTCTTACTTCTTCCTAATAATAATAATAATAATAATAATAATAATAATAATAATAATAATAATAAATAGAAATAAGAAGGATATGGGATATGCCAGTGGAAATCGTACCCATAATCATAGGAGCACTAGGCACGATCCCAAGATCCCTGAAAAGGAATCTAGAAAAACTAGACGCTGAAGTAGCTCCAGGACTCATGCAGAAGAGTGTGATCCTAGAAACGGCGCACATAGTAAGAAAAGTAATGGACTCCTAAGGAGGCAGGATGCAACCCGGAACACCACACTATAAATACACCCAGTCGAATTGGAGAACTGTGATAGAGCAAAAAAAAAAAAAAAAATATATATAATAAAAATAATAATAATAATAATAATAACCAGTTGGGCGCCCTAGAGGAGACAACTCGCGAAGTTTCCAGTTAAATCATCAAAGGGTTAACTACGTATATCAGAACTCGCTGTTACATAAACGTTAACGTTAACTGCATTTCCAATAGTCTTCCAGCATCACTCTGCTAATAATATGACAAACGATACAATGCGAAATTATTCTTTATAGAGATAGTATAACTAAGCCTAGTACAATTCGAGAAACCTATCGAATTTGGTGGTGAAATCTGCAATTTTGAAAAAATTATTATACAATAATTAAAGCATAATTTAAATGTGAATTTAGGATATTTTAAAAATACATCTTATAAGGGATGAAATTTAAAGACATAGGGTTTTATCTGCCGAAAGATTTTTTCTTCTATCTCGCTCGTAAATAATAAAAATAATAATAATAATAATAATAATAATAATAATAATAATAATAATAATAATAATAATAATAACATCTCTCCCATATGTAGGAAGTGCAATACTAATAACCTCGCTTCGCTCGTAATAATAATAATAATAATAACAATAATAATAATAATAATAATAATAATAACATCTCTCCCATATGTAGGAAGTGCAATACGAAAAATGAAACCATAAACCACATAGCAAGCGAATGCCCAGCACTTGCACAGAACCAGTACAAAAAGAGGTATGATTCAGTGGCAAAAGCCCTCCACTGGAGCCTGTGCAAGAAACATCAGCTACCTTGCAGTAATAAGTGGTACGAGCACCAACCTGATGGAGTGATAGAAAACGATCAGGCAAAGATCCTCTGGGACTATGGTATCAGGACGGATAGGGTCGATACGTGCAAACAGACCAGACGTGACGTTGATGATAGACAAACTCGAGAAGAAAGTATCACTCATTGATGTCGCAATACCATGGGACACCAGAGTTTTGAAGAGAGAGGGAAAAAAATGGATAAGTATCAAGATCTGAAAATAGAAATAAGAAGGATATGGGATATGCCAGTGGCAAATCATACCCATAATCATAGGAGCACTAGGCACGATCCAAGATCCCTGAAAAGGAATCTAGAAAACTAGAGGCTGAAGTAGCTCCGGGCCTCATGCAGAAGAGTGTGATCCTAGAAACGGCACACATAGTAAGAAAAGTGATGGACTCCTAAGGAGGCAGGATGCAACCCGGAACCCCACACTATAAATACCACCAGTCGAATTAGAGGACTGTGATAGAGCAAAAAAAAAAAAAAAAAAAAAAAAAAATAATAATAATAATAATAATATAATAACTGTGATTGAATCTATGTTTTGGGGGTATAAATGAGTATTTCAAGGGCATATAAAACATTATCCAGTGGCATAATTATTCTTGTCGAAGAGGAACATCAACAACAAGAAACTAGGGAATACTAAAAATTACGATATAAAACAAGAAACACGCACACGCACAGAGAGAGAGAGAGAGAGAGAGAGAGAGAGAGAGAGAGAGAGAGAGAGAGAGAGAGAGAGCTTATCTTAATTACACGATGAAGCTTACCATACTTAATAAACCAAATGCACCATAATTCGTCGTCCCATTACCTTTAAAATATCTCACTTTCGCCACATCGCTTGTGTTTCTCAGTCTAATTAATCGACGGTTCCTCACATGAAGGTTGAAAGGCAAAATAAATCCCCTAAACTCCTCGTGATCTTTTACACGATACAGGTCCTATTTTTTTTTATTGCCTTCCTTTCTGTTTCTCCTAAACATTTTCGGCCATCTTCTGCATCAGTACAACCTCCAAATCTTTCTGACAGCACCGCGCCTTCTGACGCCACAGCCACAGCAACTTTTAAACGAATTCCAGACGATACCGAGTTTCTTCGTATCCGAATTTCAAACAGTCGTGGCCGACTCAAAAACTTCGTGAAAAAGATCTCCAATAACCACGAGAGATCTTCCGAAATCCTGTCATCAGTCAAAACAAATGAAGGCGCACACCCACTGTACCTATGTAGTATGTTCCACTAGTGACGACTGTGTATAATAATCATAGATAAAAGTAAACTGCGCATTGAAATCAATGAACTAGCCAGTAAATTTAATCGCATGTATGAAATATCCTTACACTCACTGAAATAATGACATGAATTTCAATTTCCAAGCAAACTACTTTACGCGTATATTACCTGATCGAACAAAGGCAGAGAAGATGAGAAAAAACAATCATTTTAGCTCTAAACCCATCAAGGGAAGTGACGAAAAACGTTGAAGAAATTGATGACTCTACTACATGCATGTTGATGTCAATGACGGAAGAACACCTCAACAACCTAAAGAACGAGGCAGCCTAAGGTCAGTTAGTTTACTGGCGAAACGCCGCCGCTACACAACACGGAAGTTTATGTCTGAATTCTTTCCAAAGCGGAAGCCACTAACGATCAGGCGAGAATATTTTAATATCAATACAAAGCCCTTTCCAATACAAACCAGCTGCATCAAATATAACAAAACTTAAATAACAAGGAGCCCATTTCTGCAGAACGATAGAATATGTTCGACCTATGAAATGTATTCTGCCAGATATAACCACATCATTAAACAGAACATACTAAAAAAAAAAAAAATCAAAACAGCCAATCTATGCAACAATAACCTTGATGTTCCTCGTACACTGAATATACAATTGATGACTAAACAACGAAAAAAATGTGCGCATTCGTGGACAGCATAAAAGCGTGAAAGTTTTCAGAATCAAGGGAATTCCACTTATCACAGGCAGACGATGATGCTCTTGGCGTCCGTAGATCACCTCCCTCCATTCAAGGTGCCAGAAACCGTGCGAGGTTGCTTACCTGGAATAAATGAAACATTGGTTAGTATTACATGACACTGTGCTTACCACGACATAAATGCGATATATATATATATATATATATATATATATATATATATATATATATATATATATATATATATTATATATATAATATATATATATTAAAACATCTAAATCAATATATAATACACGCACACACGAATATATACACAACACACATTATAGATATAAGATATATGATATAATAGGATATATATATATGTATATAATATATATATATATATATATATATATATATCACTAAAAGGACTTCAATCAAACTGGATGGATGGTATCCGGTAGATACCATCCAGTTTACATTAGGGCCTTATAGTGATTGGGCTATTGTGGTAAGTTAATATATATATATATATTATATATATATATAATATATATATATATATATATATAATATATTATATGTATGTATTTTAGATATCTAAATCACAATAATGGTAATTTAACACGAATATATGTTTCATATTAACGGCCTAATCTCCACCACAGACAAACAACTAACTATGCCTTGACAAATCCATATGTGTGTCTCATAATCTAAAATAGGTTTCCAGTAAACATATTTTCTAGCGATAAGGGAGTTTCATTCCCTAACCAAGGAATTGTCTATGGCGTTCCTTTCTGGCCATAACACAACATTCAACGTAATTTCACTTTTCAATCCATTTACGGATTAAGGTATTAAGAAAATACTTTGGTGCACAGCCATTACCATGATTCATATATATATATATATATATATATATATATTATATATATATATATATATATATATATATATGCTTATCTATATCAAGTCACAGGTTGAGACTGGATAATCGGCAGACCCATTCAGTTTCTATAACCCGATGAAAACGACTTAATTTTTCTATAATTAATCTTTATTTGTTTTCGTTATTTGTTTCGTTTAGCTCTTTATTTGTTTCCCCGTTAGTTTTTTTCCCTTTCCCATCTCAAAAAAACTATTCCTTCCTTCCTTCCTCCTCCTCCTCCCTCCTCCTCCTCCGCCTCTCCTCTCTCCTCTCTGATCCACTTTTCTTCTTCTTCTTCTCCTTTCTCCTTCTCCTTCTCCTCCTCCCTTTTTCTCGTTCTCTCCACCTTCTTCTTCTTCTTCTTCTTCTTCCTCCTCCCTTTTTCTCGTTCTCTCCACCTTCTTCTTCCCTCCTCCTCCTCCTCCTCCTCCTCCATTCTCCCTTTTTCTCGTCCTCGTTCCATTCACGCTTCTTCCAAACTTCGTCCCTTTATCGACATTTACCGAAATATTTCCCGGCGGTGTTTTGTACAAGTGATGAAAAGCCCCAACGCCTCAGCTTCTTTCACGGCAGCCATCCATTCACACTCCTTGGAGCAACTTTATCTTCTTTTTGGCCCAAAAAAACAACAACAACAACAACACGAGAGAGAGAGAGAGAGAGAGAGAGAGAGAGAGAGAAATATTACACTAACTACACGCTTGAACTTCGACAAGGCTGATGATTCTCAACGAGCGACTCATCATACACAGAACAAGGGGGTTTTCTAGAACCAAACTACTACATTACTTCAATATCAAGATGACCTACAAGAGCATCATTGACATTCCTCTGAAAGTATTTGTAGAAATTTCCTTCGTCTTTTGTTTCAATGTCAGAAGGCGATTTCCTCAAGAAGGTTACAGCAGCAACAACGGCAATAATGATATTGCGGCTTCTCGATGATTTCAACAGAAGCCAAACCATCGACTACTCAGGGTTACAGAAGGAACCATCTCTCTCTCTCTCTCTCTCTCTCTCTCTCTCTCTCTCTCTCTCTCTCTCTCTGACTGGGGCTTAACACGCGCTATCACATAATCTCTGACGAGTAGTAAATTGGCCTCTGAATGACCAGAGCCAGATATCAAGTTCAATTTGCCAGGATAACATAGAGCATCCTTCTATCTCTCCATAACTAAAGCAAACACACACACACACACAGTTGGAAATATGGTTGTCACCCTTCTTTCCTTCCAGACCCTTTGCATCGAAACAAGTCATTCCCACTGGTATTAAGTGCTCGTCTTCCCAGTCGTCAGCCATTAAATCGCCCTAAGTCATCAACTGCGACTTCGACAAGCGCTTTCACATTTCCAGTTCCCGGTCATGCACCATTCCAACACGCTTCTTTTCTTTCTAGTTTACTCATTCGACTACTCATGGAAGGAAAGATATGGAAAAAAGGAGAGAAAAAAAAAAAAATATGGATATAAAACTGAATCATGAGAAGAGGGAAGAAGACGATGAGGAGGAAATGTTCGAAATTCGTTCATCAAAAGTTTTGGGGAGAAATTTATGATGGGACAAGTTCTCTCTCTCCCCCGTCCAATCTCAAAGAGTGATTGATGATTACAGAATAGGAAAAATCTCTCTCTCTCTCTCTCTCTCTCTCTCTCTCTCTCTCTCTCTCTCTCTCTCTCTCTCTCTCATGAAATCCTAATCACCACTTCCACACCTCCTATTTTTTTCTGATTAGACACTTCTAAAATGTACAAAATAAACCAGAAAAAACGATCTTGATACAAAAATGAATAGATGGATGAATAATCTGCAAAATAATAAAATGAGCCACTCCACCATCAAATCATAATAGCACAAAAAATCTTTATATTTTTCTAAATATGTAAAAAAAAAAAAAAAAAAAAAAAAAGGTGACAAAACAGAAACCCTTTTACACTTGAGCACCGACTTACAATCACTGAACAAGGAGCAAATTACATCGACTAAAGATGATCAAAGCAGCGCAAATTATGGGACTGAAAAAGATTCCAAAATAGCCAGTACATTTCCAACGAACTTGGCAGGAAAAGAAATAAACGCTGCATATTTTCGTCCTAATGAGCGCGTGTCAGCGAAAAGACAGGACATCTGGTGATTACCTACGTGTGATGAATGATTCCATCCCAGGAGAGAGAGAGAGAGAGAGAGAGAGAGAGAGAGAGAGAGAGAGAGAGGGGGGGGGGGGGGCGGGTTATTCACCAAGTGTATCCCCCACATTTAATTAAATGAAGGATATTCTCTCTCTCTCTCTCTCTCTCTCTCTCTCTCTCTCTCTCTCCTGAGACACAAAACAGTCGACTGACCAACAGGTGCATATTTCATTACTAAGCCACAATGGGTTTACGAAAACGTGCCTAGTAGGCTCCTACGCCCCTAAGGACGTTCATGAGCCGGAAACTTTCATTGAGAGAGAGAGAGAGAGAGAGAGAGAGAGAGAGAGAGAGAGAGAGAGAGATCCTCACACGTAACTTGATTGGAAATCCAACGGACCACACTGACAAACGCCTCAAAACCCCTTTTTATCCACGTAACGAAGGATAAGAGTACTTCGACACAACTCTCCTATAGTTCTGGTCGGGCTTCCAACGGACCTCTAGAGACGCGCGCTAATCCCGGCAGGACAAAGCCCATGCCAGTCGCGTACGTGTATCATGGCCGCCTTTATATCATTGTCTCGGCCGAGTCTGAATGAGGCAGGGAACTAAAAAGTCTCAGCACGAAATTCCGGTTGATCTCTGTGTTACTTTCACTGGCACACTATTTCTGCGGATGAAGTTTTCTGCTGATATAGTAACAACAATCATAACGGCTAAAAAATAAAAGAACTGGAAATGGAATACATAATTTAGGGCAAAGGCCAAGCACTGGGACCTATGAGATCATTCAACGCCTGACGAAAAGAAGGCTTGAAAGGTGGTAGCAGTACTGTGAACCAATTGTTAGGAGAGGCTGGAATTTCAGATGGAAGAGAGAGTATAAACGGAAGTACAGTAAAATGAATAAAAGATGTTGCAGCTAGGGGACGAAGGGAAGCTGCAACGAACCGTAAGAAATGCCTACAGTGCACCGCGCGAGGTGCACTGACGGCACTAAATCCATACGGAGAAAAAAATGAATTGTAATGAGTTATGTATATACTTTAATTTCGTCATAATAATATTATATATATATATATATATATATATATATATATAGATATGTATGTATGAATATAGTATGTATGTATGTAGTAAGTTATGTATGTATGTATGTATGTATGTATGTATGTATGTATGTATGTTATGTATTTAAAAAAATATATATAAATATATATATATATATATATATATATATATATATATATATATATATTAGATATATATATATGTGGCAAATTAAAACTAACTTGGCTTCTGATCCTGGACCCGCAGAAGGCCTCGCTCGACACATTACATCTCAATACGCCCTGGGAGTTATTCTGAGCAATTCAAACAACAGGTTTTATATTACTCATTTAACCAATTCCCTGCGGCCATCTTCAGAGTTCATCGTCCTGGTTGAAATCCACACAAACGAACGAACGAACGAACGAACGAGAGAGCGAACTCAACCCCCAAACTGGCATATTCTTTCACTTCTTCAGTGAAGCAACCCTTAGCTGCGTCTGATAGAGGCGACCTTGTAAGCCCACTTATGACAATTTATATATAATAATATGAAACATCTCTTTTCGTATCACGTCCTTGGCTCGGGAAGGCTCAAGAGAGCCACTGTCAATGTGGTGGTGGGGTTGGCTAGTCATCTGGTGAATATAATCTCTCTCCTCTCTCTCTCTCCTCTCTCTCATCTCTCTCTCTCTCTCTCTCTCTCTCTCAATGGGAAATAAGAACAGCGACGATAGAGGAGCTATGTTTGTTTGGATCTAAAGACTTTCCTTCGTAAGGTAATTGATATATCTAATAACTCTGGCGATCAGCGTCTGCGGATGGTTTTCGCGCTCGGCTACCAATCAGGTAGTCCGAAGTTCGATTCTCGGCTCGGCCAATGAGGAATCAGGGGCATTTATTTCAGGTGATAGAAATTTATTTCTCGATATAATGTGGTCCGGATCCCACAATAAGCTGTAGGTCCCGTTGCTAGGTGACCAGTTGGTTCCTAGCCA
>NC_061090.1:82223489-82250989 GCF_015104395.2 Macrobrachium nipponense | reverse complement strand
ATAATCAAATAACGCAGCAGACACAAGGATGAATACCAAAAATCATCGCGCAAGTATTGAAATAATTTTCTTCTTTAAAAGTTAGCCATAATCTACTGAAAGCTGGACCATTTGGCAGAGAGAGAGAGAGAGAGAGAGAGAGAGAGAGAGAGAGAGAGAGAGAGAGAGAGAGAGAGAGAGAGAGAGAGAGAATTTCAAAAGTCTTCCGAAGAGAAAACATCCTGCTTCAGTTTATTTCACCGACTCGGAAATCAGGAAACCCAGTCATTTCTCAGAGAAAGGGACCAGTAGCGTTAAATGAAGTAACTGGCTATAAACCAGAGCCACTGAGTAGCGAGCGCAGGAGAACCGGCGGCGTCAACAGGTCTGCTCCTGGAAACGACGACGGCAAAAATGCCTCTTGACCGACCAAAGATCACAGGTCCTGAAACAAAGGCGACGATCAACAACTCGAAATTGCAGAGGCTCAAGTGGTAAAGGAGTAAGAAAATCGATCGCACTAGAGCTCACGATCTCCAGGAAGAAGAGGAGACGAGATAGATGATACTCTCGAGAGGCTTCCTTCCTTCCTTCCTTCCTTCCTTCCTTCCTTCCTCCTTCCTTCTTCCATTGATATTTGAACAGATTTCAACAACACAGCAACAAGTAGTTAAAGAACAGCAAAGGCAAAATGTAAGAGGTGCAAAGATGGAGACAATACAAACATTGGAGTTATAGATAGATCCTAAAACGAGAATTCAATTGAGTTACAGACCTTTCAAATGAAGTTTCTCCGCCGCCATCGAGTTTTCTATACAGCGTATAATGCTGTATGAAACTCTCAGACACGGCCCATGAACCTTTCAGCCGGGCGTGGTGGTCTACTATGTAGCTGCGTTGCTAGACGCACGATCATGGATAACTTTGCCCTAAACTCGAATCTAAACTACTGAGGCTAGAGAGCTGCAATTTGGAATGTTTGACGATTGGAGGGTGGGTGATCTTCATACCAATCTGCAGCCCTCTAGCCTCAGTAGTTTTTCAGATCTGAGGGCGGACAGAAGAAGTGCGGATGAACAGACAAATAGCCATCTCAACAGTCTTCTTTTCCAGAAAACTAAAACGGTATAATGGTTCAAACAAGAATGTTAGTTAAAGCATTGTATTTATAGGTCACTGAATAAAGGAAATCGTAACTGTAAGTGGTTAAATGTATAACAAATGGAAACTTTAATGGTCTACGGAAACTTTTTTTCAACACCTATTCATTTTTATAAACAATTTAATTAAGAATTAGGTTTCGTTCAAGAATAATTTAATTAAGAATTTAGTTCCGTTCAAGAATAACATAGAAAATATGGTGGTCGGAATACGAAGCATTTTAAAACCTGCCCATTATGGGTCAACGAATGAATACCAGAGAAAATGTTGTCGCCGTCAGGTCAATGCATTTTCAAGTAACATTTTCTGTCAGTCAGTAAAATAATAACCTTGAAATACCCAACTGAAGGCACAAGGAGACACTGGGGTCGATAATCATTACAAACAATATGAAGTCAAACTTCCTACTTTGCTGCCTTTATTGATCTTGACTAGTTTTAGAGGGCATATGTACATAATCATATGTAATGGATACTGCATTTATTTTTTATGCAGAAAAGGTACCACAATACTTGTTTGCATTTAATCAAGCTACACTGATTTTATAAGGCTTTCGTCCGCAGGAAATGGAGGGAAGATCTAAAATCAATTTTACGTATAACTAGAAAATCCACAGAAGATGTACAAATACTTTTAGCATAAAAAAGCCCATATAATATGGAAAACGCTCTATAATAATTTTCGTGTAACTTCCTTATAGTATAATCTCTCAAGTTGGTAATTAAATTCATCAGTTCAATCAAAATCCGATCTGCCAAAAAGAGAAATACAGTTTGAGAGATTATTATATACAGTGAAAAAGAGAAAAAGGATTGATGGGGGAGGCTTGCAACGTCACCCCTTGTGAATAAACTGGAGGATGTTTTATTGAACTTGTAATATATATGTATTCATGAATCAAGTGTCAGTGTGATTACACTCACTTTAAAGTATATACATTCATGTAGACATACACAATGGTATTAAGTGAAGATATTTATCCAGGAAAAATGGCAAGCTTTCCAGGACTAACTGTCCTGGAAAACTGGAAGCTTTTTCCGAATAACTATACTGGCTCAATATCATCCTGCTCAGGTAAGGTCCTGTTGGTAATAGTATTAATGCACACAACAACGGTTGCGTAAGTGATAGTTTAATAGATCATTTACACACACACACACATATGTATAAGAGACAAATGCCACGAAGGAGAATTGAAATAACGGAGCGGTTACTAACCCTTCCGGAAGGCTAAGCAACCACTCGATTCTTTCAATGTTCCTTTGAGGCATTTGCCTTTACTTGTAGATCCATAACGTTCCATATCTTCGTGATTCAGTATACATATACATACATGTATAATACATATATATATTTATATATATATATATATATATATATATATATATATATATATATAAATATAAAGTACTTGTCAGTCCCACCCGTGACCCACCAAGTTTGGCCACCCACAGAGGACCTCACTCAATGCTTAGGTCAAACGAGGACATACGAACTTTTCAGGTAACTATCCCAGGTCAAGTCTCCCTCCCATCGACACCTCTCCCCGACCCACCCGAAGTTTGAGCTCAGGTCTCTTTTGAGTGAGGCGTTCACGCACGCACGCACGAGTATGAACTGCACAAATAATGGAGCTTGCAATATGCAAATTCATGAGGAAATGCTTCTGCCTGAACAGCGCTGCTGGCGATGACGACGCTTCGGGGAATAATACATAAATATGAATAAATGCTGGGCGTTGCTTCCTGGTACAGAAAACAAATAAACGTGTTATGGTACTAACAATTGCCAATTAAAAAAGCGCATTGTTCCTATCGTGCCCAAACAGTTGGCACAATTTATTTGATGATATTCATTGGCTTTCGGGGATAATGTACTGAAAAACACATGACGCAACGCTCCCCGGTGTGTTGTCCGGCCAGAAACAACACGCTTTATTATCGCTATTGATGTTGGTCATCGTTAACTATTATCTAACGCACCACACGCGCCATAAAGGCAGTGCTCTCTCTCTCTCTCTCTCTCTCTCTCTCTCTCTCTCTCTCTCTGGTTACTTTTTCTTTTTACATACGATGAACGAGGAAGATCAATCGGAAAGCAATATGAATTACGGCTGTGATAGGTCTCTCTCTCTCTCTCTCTCTCTCTCTCTCTCTCTCTCTCTCTCTCTCTCTCTCTCATGCCAAACAGAAAATAATACAATATCACCGTTGACACCGCTTAATGACAAGTATTCACATCGAGAGAGAGAGAGAGAGAGAGAGAGAGAGAGAGAGAGAGAGAGAGATAATTTTCAACGAGTGATTATAATTACTTGCGTAAAGCCTGACCCGAGTTCTCGCGACCAACGCAAGCGACTATCTCATTCCGACTTTAACAGGAAGCGAGAAATGTGGTCAGCTACAATAAAGAGGAACGCAGCATTCAAAAATACATACAAAATGTTCTTCACTTTTAGTCGACAATACTGAAGCGGCGAAGCGACAAGAAATACAGGCAACGTCTCATAAAAAAACACATTACATACCAATACATATAAATATCAACATTTACATACATGTGTATATATAAATATAATATATACGCATACATATATTTATACACCAAATTTTCATCACAACACCCAGACATTTTGTATAAAAACATGAAGCTCCAAATGTCGTTTAATACATCCAATTCGCGCTACTTCGGGAATATCACCGAAAGGGAAGGATGAGTAATAGACGAATTGGTCCCCGAGTGACTCGAACACCCAACAGTGCTCTCCAACGGTCTCTTCATAACCTAGAGGTTTTGACCGTCGACTAGAAGTCGCTGAAGGGTCCTGCCCGGTGTTCGAGTCACTTAGGAAGGAAAAATTGATTGGTAAAATAATAGCACAGAGATACATAATTACTGAAACATAGAAGAAAAAGTGTGCAGGTTTATTATGTAAAAATTTCTTGGATATGAATATGAATGATTTACTGTAATGTATATATTTGCAGTATATGTTTGGTGGTTTAGTAACTTTTGTTAGTTTTAAGCTATATTTCATAAATATAAATATATGTACATTCATTTAACAATGTAAAAGGATTTTTTGTAATAAAATGCAAAAACAAAAAACTTCGTTTATCACTCATAATTTCCTTTCGGTGATATTCCCGATGTATAGCGAATTGAATATTAAACGACATTTAGAGCTTCATGTTCATAAATATAATCATGTACATATTCATTTGACGTCACACACACACTACTATCATCACAATACTGGACTGGTATAAGTTTATAACCAACGGTTTAAAAAAAAAAAAAAAAAAGGTCTTTTACCAGAGATGTGAAATGACTGTTGTAGTACTCCTTAGCCACTATAATTTGAAAAGAAAAGAGAACTTTACATAGAGCGTCTTTTTCATTGCTTCGCGTCTCTCACTTATCTGGATGAGAGAGAGAGAGAGAGAGAGAGAGAGAGAGAGAGAGAGAGAGAGAGAGAGAGAGCAACGGATCCGGAGAGCAACCTCATTAATCACAAATGTGTCCCTCTTACGTACCAACATTGGGTATTTATGATCTAATATTCTTCTCCTGACCCAACTATACCCTTCTGGTACCAGCACATACACACACACACACACACACACACACACACAAAGACACACAGTGTATTCATTTTCAGTGTAGGTATATCCTCCGAGAGGCCAGAGGTAAAAAGGAGAGGCTGGGCCGATATTGTGGCTGTTCTCCCTAATTGAAATATGAAATTCTTTCGTCGGGTCTTTTGTTGGCGGCGTTTTTTTCGTTCCCTTTTTTCAAACCTTTCATTAGTATGAAAATGAAGCCGGATTACGTCCCAGCTTTCATCAGGATCTTTTATTCTGTTTTGGCTGAAATATTTTACTTGGCGGCAATTTTGAACGTTCATTATAAAAGCTTTTTAGCCAAGTGATTGTTGCATTCGCTGCGTTTTTAATCAATCACAGCCTCTGTGACTTATGACGAAAAAAAAAATCGCTCTGAAATATTAGGATACAAATAACCCGTTCATAACGAATTAACTCTATCCTGGGAATAACAAATTCCGTCCAAAAGGACTCCGCTGGGGTGTTAAGGGAAATCAATCCAGGCTAGGAATCGAACCTATGCCCGTACCACACCCAAACGCCATCGGGTGGATGGACCATGCCTGGCGCTGGTGCTCTTTCCATATATAACTCCTTTGGGTGGAAAATATGCCCATGGTAAAAATATGCCCATGGTAAGGTTAATTAAACATTAACGAGAATTTCTGGCTCTATATATAAGAGAATATATAGAATATGTATATATATATATAATATATATACATATATATAATATATATGTATATTCATAAATTATACATATACGTATATGTATGCACATATACATCGAGCTACAAATGTCCTTTAGTATCTAATTCGCTCTACCTAGGAATTAACATATTTTCATATATATTAAAAGAAAGGGGACTTTTTTAGTCTCTCTTATCGATTAAAAAATTCCCCTTCGGTTAACATATATGAAAATACATTACTTCCGAGGTAGAGCGAATTAGATATTAAAGGACATTTGTAGCTCGATGTATGTATATGAATCACGGTAATGTGATATGACTCATGTATGTATATGTATATGTTTGTATTTGTATAATAGATAGATACATTCACTGCTGACAATATTCACCCATTGTCTCGTAGTTAAAAGATCCGAACGTGACAATCGCTGTTGATTTTACTCATATAGAATCAACCCTTGTTGGGTGAAATGGACCAGCGCTGACAAAAAAAAAAAAAAAAAAAAAAAAATTATATATATATATATATATATATATATATATATATATATATATATTATATAATATATATATATATATATATATATCTTTATGCTTGTAACCAATAATTATGCGCCTGCATAGCCCACCAGGTATACACGTCCCACTATTTTTGGGCAAGTTTATCATTAACAAGAGTATAAACCGAATAGTGAAATGCGGTTTAGAATAAAGCATCCCTACACACCTGGATTCGAACCGATGCTTGAGAATGCGAGCTCAACATGACAACTACCAAGTTATCACGAAGGATGCACCTTCATTATTTCACGTCCTGTTGCATAAACATCCCTGTCGATTTCAGAATATAATACATCACGCAGTGCAGAGTTCTCTGGACATGATCACACTGTTTTTGTTCTCATCCCGATGTTAGTTGCAAGATGAGGAGTAGACGTCCAGAGGATATAATCAAATGTCGACGATCGTATACTAGAAAATTCCTCTCTCTCTCTCTCTCTCTCTCTCTCTCTCTCTCTCTCTCTCTCTCTCTCTCTACATAGGAATTGCTCGCACTCTGTTAAATATTGAGTCATCTCCCCTTTATTGGTGTTCCTCGTTAACGGGAGTATTTTTCAGCCGGGGGAGGGGGGGGAAGGATATACAGATCTGGAGGCTGCAAACAATACTTTGTGTATGGACATATCCCCCCTCCACAAAACCCCCGTCGTTAAACAATTCCAGCGCTATCTCTATTTGATTGTGTTCATTACGTCTCGCATTGTTTTCCCCCTTCGCTCCATTTCGAATTGACTCTATAAATAATTAGGGTGGTGGAGAAGAATCTCTCTCTCTCTCTCTCTCTCTCTCTCTCTCTCTCTCTCTCTCTCTCTCTCTCTCGTGCAATAAATTAATTCGTACAGTTTCCCTCTATATTCCATTTCCGACTTTTTCAATAAATATTCAGGGAGAGGGAATAAACCACCGGTCTGATTTTGTCAGAAATCAGAAGTATCTCTCTCTCCTCTCTCTCTCTCTCTCTCTCTCTCTCTCTCTGTGTTAGTATTTCGCACTAAATCAACTCATACTGAGGAGCACAACAGGATCTGCAAATAGGAAGGTAGCCTGCACCGCACATACACGAGCTGGATGGTAAACAGACTGACGATGATCGAGTTTATTTTTGGAAATCAACATAGACTGCGGCAGACCCGGGAAATATTCACGGGGCTGATTCGTTTAATGACCCCTGAACGGGGGCTCAAGTGAATCACCGCTCGGTGGATGTAGTATAGGGTTTTGCAGTGGATAAACAACCACTTCACAATAGGTGATCTCGTTCAATACCAAACCAGGAGGATCTGAATTCTCAACAGCGTTACGTATTTTGGGGCAGATTCCGACGGGAACGAATCTCACAGATAATCTGACTGCGCTTTGGAAGTCGCAGTCAGGATTCCGTAAACTCCAGTTATGTCATGACTAAAAAAAAATCAATTAAACAAATAAATAAATAAATAAAAGGGCCTACTTAAAAATACCTTCCACTCTGCATATTCTGTACTTTTTCCAATAATGAATCAAGGTAGGCATTCTATCCTAAAATGAATAATCATTTACGACCAAACTGAAAAGTGGAGATAATATATATATATATATATATATATATAATATATATATATATATATATATATATAATTTGTAGTGCCACGGAGGAAAATGAAGACACGAGAACTGCCGAGATCTTTCGGTCTTAACGACCCCCCTATGGCAAAGGGTCGTTAAGACCGAATGATCTCGGTAGTTCTCGTGTTTTCATTGTCCTCCGTTGCATTACCTTTATTTATACATAGCATCACGTTTTATATATTTCGTCATCAAGTTATTCTTTTATATAATATATATATAAATGGAGGTGTCCCCTCCCTCGGCGTGGAATCATCCATAATTCTACAAGACATTACAAAACCTAGTTGCACTTTAATGTCTTCAATATTTATAGATAACCCCAACGGTAAACCAAACAGGTAGGTACAAGCAGTTACGCCTATACTCTGTTTTTTCCATCTGTCCATCCGCCTGTGGTGTTTTCGCATGGTAACACTGCGTCCCGGGCTTTAAATAGTTACGCTATGTGTAAGTTTTAGGTAAATAAAAGGATATCTGGGTGTACATTTCCAACTGAAAAGGGTTTTAATAATTTACTGTATGCAATTACACCGTTAATATTCGATATAGGATATTATTTAAGGTCCGGGACGCAGTGTTACGATGCGCAAACACCACAGGTAGATGGACAGATGGAAAAAAACAGAGTATAGATAGCTTTCCCGTCTCCCGGAGCTTCAGAGAAATATTCACACCTCCTACAGCCAGGAAAATAAAAGAACGGAGACCTCCATCGCAACCAGTGAAGCAGATTTATCATATTTTACCATCATCATCATCATCATTGCTTCCGGTGCCTGGCAACGCGAAGGATCTCATTCTAATGAAATAAGTGCACACTACTACTACAAGCGTCAATGAGAGCGAACGCTCATGAATAACATGTCTGCTTAATCTTAAATGATGAACCTCGAGCTCGCTCAGCTCCCTTTCCAACTAATAAACAAAGACTATAAAAAACAGACGAAAACCCAACGAGCAAAGAGGGGCGACAGAAAACAGAGCTGCCGAGTAGCCTTTTCTAACAGGCAAAATAAGAAACCTTTTTCAGAAAGAAATGATTCCTATGGATCCTTGAATGTTTTATCTCGTTAAATAGGATATTTCGGAAGTCGATATTCCAACCTTGACATTTTCTGGCAATTGAACTGATACCATTTGTACAATTACTCGACAAAGCCTTTTTTTCTGGATGGGAAGGGGGGGGGGGGTTACTATATCTTCGGTCAAAATCCCCAAATTGGCATTAAAAGAATGTCCTTTAGTTTGTATGGTGTTTTTACGTTGCACGGAACCAGTATGGTTATTCAGCAACAGACCAACGGCTTTACATGACTTCCGAACAACGTCGAGAGTGAACTTCTGTCAACAGAAATACACATCTCTCACACCTCAATGGAAAGCCCGAGAATGGAACTCGCGGCCACCGAGGAGGCAGGCCAAGACCAAGCAGACCACGCCACTGAGGCGCTAGAATGCACTTTAGGTTCGCCCGTTAGACCTCGTACGAGCGACGTGCACAAGACGGAAAACAAAAGGAGGCAAATAAAGGGACTCTCTGCTGTTCAGAAATTTCGGCTGAGAATCTTTCTTCAAGCACTGCACGGCGATTTGAATTGTCGACGCAGTAAGGACATTCTATACACTCCTTCGAGCTGTTCTGCTTCAATGATGAAGTTGCGGGGATTGTTCTAAGGGTTACATAGTCTTCAAAGGAGAAACAGATCTGTGGTCGGAAGTTTTAACCACCCAAACATCTGAACGAAAAATCACATTTGACGATAACATCATCATATCATCGCAATAAGGGCTTCTGGGCAATTCCACCAGTCGCCTCCTTGCCGTGCTTTCATTTCTGAAACAATAATAACCACAACAAAAGCAACCAAATAATATAATGGTAATAATAACAACAAACCCTAGTGGTTGTGACCGATCAAAAAAGACGGTATCACCTATAGGTGATACCGTCACTAAATAAAAAGCGAAATTAGGTGTGTAACTATGTGGATGGTGCAAGCAGATTAACCCAGCCGGATGGAAAGGAAGAGGAGTAGGAGAAAAGGGGGGAGGGGGAAAATGGGGGGGGGGGGGTTATGAAGAGTCGGCACACAAGGCGTGAGGGGTAAGGGAAGGGAAGGGAAGGGAAGGGAAGGGAAGGGAAGGCGTATTTGCTTTAAAGAGGATCGCGGTATTGCCAGCAAGTATGACGTATCTTCATTCCAGTTGCCGGTATGTCAAAGTTCACCTTGAAGCTGAGGATGAAGACCAGATAGACATAATATTCTCTCCCTGCACTGATTCATCCTCTTCCAGGAAGCAAAATGACTCTCGGAGGTTTCAACAAAAAAGCTTTTTATAAGCAAGACTTTTTTTCTCTCTTTTTCAGGTTTTCGTAAGTCTTCCGGGAATTTATAACAAGCTGGAAAAAAAAGGATAAATAAATGAACAGATAAAAAAATCAGCTGATCTTGACGGGATATGCACGACCTTTCGGTGCGGTGACGTCACCAAGAATGTTTTGACTTCGGTGCCACGCAACACTAGACGAGTCGGGAGGCAAGGGCCCAGGGCATGAATCCCCCAGGATAATCGCCATTGATTACACTGGGGTCACGAGTTTAATAAAGAAGCATTTTGCTGATCTTCGGCAAAGGCATGGCTGAGGGTTTTCCGTACAAACACAATGTGCATTCTCAGAGTTGTTCGTTATTGTTCATTTTGTTTATCAATGAGTTGAAGAATTAATGGAGATTACGTAGTCAAGTCCCTCCCTTGCTCAGGTAAGACGAACATTCATTATCTTTCTTCACCCTCACCTGAGATTCAAAGGCAGATACATAGGTATGAGAGAGAGAGAGAGAGAGAGAGAGAGAGAGAGAGAGAGAGAGAGAGAGAGAGACTGGAATTATTGATTCTTTAACCCTTTCCAACCCTACCTGAAGATCGGACATAAAAAAACTTCTATGTATTACTCATGAAACACTTTTAGGGAGACACGCCCCCTTCAGCTGGACATGGCAACTCCGCTTAAATAATTACAGCCAGCTTCTAAAGCAAGCGTACAAACTTCGGCTACACAATATTCCCAGATTTGTTTTTTGACACCACTATACAATTATTTTCTCTTATCATTTGCTTGTGCAGCCTTTTGAACGTTCCCAAACAAGCAGGAATACCTCTTGTAATGCCATTGCAAATGTTCCTACGAGATCTGCACAACTACCTAAGTCCCTCTTCAGCTGAAGGACACACCAAAATGGATTTGAGTCCTATAATTTGGAAAAGAGGACCAAACTGCACCAGCTCTGCAACAGCGAAACGCTCCTGTCTTTCCCAGAAAATGCACAAGTTTAATCAAACATTCACAGATTCATTAACTCGTGGTCAATAATAACTTTCGTGTAAATATCCACCAACCTGAAACAGTTTTATAGAACAGTCAAGTACACAACCTTGAAGGAATAACGGTGAGTAATATAGATTTCGTTTTATTTTATTTTTATTTATTTATTTTTTTTATTTTTTTTGCCAAGAACAGCAACAACCAACATTCTTCCCTGACTACCGCAGGCAATCTGCCGTCAAGTGAATGTGAGAACTAAGGCAGCATCTCACGACTAGGAGTATCGAAGACGAGCCTCCCCTCGGGGAATTATTCAATGAGATTTTCAAGGGGAAACACAGAGAGGAAGTTTCCTTTCCCCTCCATCTCACTGCTCGAGGAAAATGACAGATCGGAATTCTCTGAATGCAAGCCGACACTGCTCTTCTTCGTACTCATTCACACCGGGAGTTGATGATCGTGTTATGATCTGTGAATAGGCCTATTCAGACTCTTCTGGAGTGATAAGCCCTTCTCCTCTTTCTTCTCGGTACACTATAAGGCAAAACCTTTTCTTTCTTGCAGATACACAGTTCAGGAATACTTTACCTAGCTAAACGTCTGCCGAAGAGCATTACTATACTTCCCCGATGGACCATCAGCGAGAGAAAAAACATGATTGACTAATGGTCGAATCAGAACTGCACCTGAAGACGTATACTCCCAAAGGTTATATGATCACAATCAAGCTCTTAACAAGATCCCCTCTCCCTACAACTCCAAAAACTCTCATCCAACTGCTACGAAACTACGTTAGACATTACCCTCTGCTCTAACTGCTCTAACACCGGCAGTCGTTCATGCCAAGTCATTCCAGGATAATGGTCCAAGAAACTCATTTCCAGTACGTAACATTCTCATGACAATGGCGCTCCATGTGGAAGTAGGGATGAAGAAGAGATTCAGTGAAAGAATAGTGAGTGATACATGCTTGTAATGATGTGAAGACAAACCCTTCAAAAGAGAGATAGATATAACTAGGAAAGGCACTGGAAATGGAACACTAGAGAGAATGCCTGGGGTTTAACAATCTGCTGGAGAGTATAACGTAAGCGTTTGAACCACCAAGTGGCCAAATTTATTTTTTCATTTATTTAATTATTTTTATTTTTATTTATTTATTTATTTATTTTCACATTCATTTTGCATTGAGGAAAGAGCTTCATCCTGAAAAAAATGTTGTTCTTAAGGTAAATGTGATTACTCATCACATACAAAACGAGGCAATTTAATATGACTAGGAATCCAGTGTGCCTCCTCCAACGGGGTGTCAAGGCGCAATCATTTGCATGCTGTAGGCGGTTGCCAGCCACGCTTCACAGGGTTCATTTCTCCAGCACAGCGTCGCCGGAAGCCTCCTCAACATCCAGAAGAAACTCCCGAGGGAAATTAGGGCAGGCCGCCTTTCTCGAGTAGGTACTGCAACTCCTAGTGCCACATCGCAGACCGTACACCACCGCTTCAATCAACTTTCTCTCTATAATGGTTACACGTTGCTATAGCTGGTTCACTTAAGGTAGATTCTTGGGTGAGCCCTATGCCTACGAGACGTTTGCTTGGCGGGCGCTGATTGGCTGGGAGCTGCCTGCCTTCCGGTACCAGCCAATCAGAGGCCGCCAAACAAACGTCTCGTAAGTATACGGCTCATTCAAGAATCTACCTTTAGTGAACCAGCTATAGTCATATACCAATACTACCAATAATAATAATAATAATAATAATAATAATAATAATAATAATAATAATAATAATAATAAACGACAAGGACTCAACAACGGGAAATACAACGGAGAATGGAAGGAAGCTGAAGGCTGCCAGTGAACAAAAATAAAAGAAAAAGATTGATGAGAGATTTTTATTCATTTAAACACTCGGGGAGAACAACGCACAACGAGAGAGCATGCAACAACAAAATCAGAATTTCTTCATCCCTGGCGAAGTCCCAGGGAAAAATACAAGAACGGGAAATATATCGCGAATGAATGATTTGCAAGCACTTCCATATGATATACATTTCTGTTCTGTTAGGAAATGAAACGCACATGAAAAATCACTCTCTTGGGTAATTAATTTGTAATAAATAACTTTGGGACCCTATCATCGTCTGACCACCTCTTCGATTTTCACTGTACAAGAGAGTGATGACTGATTGATTGAACTGTGACTGACTTGTTGCACAAACTCGCATTGTAACAGTAACAACAAAGTGTGTTTGTTGTTTGTTTGGTGCTTTTACGTTGCAAGGAACCAGTAGTTATTCAGCAACGGGACCAACTGCTTTACGTGACTTCCGAACCACGTCGAGAGTGAACTTCTATCACCAGAAATACACATCTCTCTCCCCTCAATAGAATGCCCAAGAATCGAACTCGCGGCCACCGAGGTGGCACGCAAACACCATACCGACCATGCCACTGAGGCGCTTTTTTTTATATACAGGGAAGTACTGATATTTCAAATGACTTTGACCTGTTGAAGTTCTACCTCGTAAAATAAATGCATATAGATAACAAAACAAAATAAATTAATCACACACGGAAATATATTACAGGAGGTAAATAAACATCAAAATGTCAATACAGCTCTAACCCAATAACCAAGAAAAAAAACACAAATACTCATTAAATTGAAAAAGTGAAAGGGGAGAAATTGACAACCTTAGGCCAAAGCCCTCTGATCTTTTATCACCCGCAAGAGAAGAGGCGCTCCCTTACCGAAAGAGCGAGGGCGTCAAACCTGAACCTCCCTGAGGTAGTATATTCCTTGAAGTAGTATATCCCTACTGGTTCAGCTATTCTTGGTAAGCTCTCAAACATAGGCCGAGTCTCCGGCATTTTCTGCTGACGACAGGTTCCCAGATGACGTCGGTCAAAAAGACCGGCCTCCGAGGGGCGAATCCGAGGGGAGCTCCAGAAGGGGTTTCTCGCCATTTCGGCGGTTACTCCAGACAGACGAGGAACCCGCGTTCGATCATCAATCCCAGCGAGGAAAGGAGCCGCTTGGGCACGTTTCTTAACAGAAAGTGAACCGCTGCTGACCGAGGTAATGAACATATAATATAAGTAATTAATAAACTGTTGTGAGTCGCAGCTGGGATGTAGAGAGAGAGAGAGAGAGAGAGAGAGAGAGAGAGAGAGAGAGAGAGAGAGACCCACCTTCAAACAATAAAAAAAGTGTGGAAAAACGACTAGGCCTACCAGGCAAGCATGTTTACACAAAGGGTGACGCAATGTTTGGTTAAAGGACAATATTCCCCTCCCTCTCCCTGAAGGTACACACTTCTTCCATCCAATATATAGACAAGTAAACCATCTGGTTCTAGATGACCGCGGAAGTTGAAAGGTGTATGCTTTTATACACATTTCCATCCATATTACTTTGTGTGTCAATATAAATTCGTTTCCACATAAATGTGTAGGGAATACTCCTATTACTGCGCTGTTTCCATTTGTTCATACGAAAGAAGATTTCAGCGGATGTGTCCCACACCGACATTTTCATTTCCAGTTCATGAGCAACTCTGACAAGTGCAGAACGACACCATTGATACAAATCATGTGCATGTGTCACGTCCAAATAAATGGAGTGTTACGGTATAAAAATGTATGAATGATATCAAAATATATATAAATCAACTAGCAAAAGTACTTTTCGCTGGTGATCTACTCCATCCCTCAGAGAACGCATTTCCATTCGGATGTCCAAACAGGAATATGTGCTCTTCGCGCTCCATGCCACATTCAACGGTTTTTTTTCTTTTTTTCCCGAATAAATAAAATTCAAAGTGAGCAAAATACATCATCCATAGCCTAACAAAATTAACTCCAAAAGCCGATGGAATGATTTTACATGAATTTCACATCAACCATCATTTTCCTTTCAGAGGCCAAACGCGCTGAAAAGTCTTTACACATGAAATAGATACTAGTTCCCCGTTTTATATGATAAAATATATTTTCAATAAAGTTCTACAATTTGCAAGAATGTTTCAAATAGGATGACTCCATGACAACACATTCTCCTTCTCTACATGAAAATAAGCATTGTCATTATTTGTTTGTTTGTAACCAACGGATTTACGTGACTTCCGAACCACGTCGAGAGTGAACTTCTATCACCAAGAAATATACATCTCTGACCCCTCAATGGAATGCACGAGAATAGAACTCGCAGCCACCAAGGTGGCAAGCACAGACCATACCAGCCACGCTAATGAGGCGCTCGTCAATATACAAATAAATTCTAGATTCAAAAATCTCTTTGCCTCAACATTATTCCTGTCGATGGAGTCTCTACCTTCAAACTTAACGAAAAGAAAAAAAAGTTAACAAAATGAAAGTCTTTCAACGGAGAACATTCCCCAAATACAAAATGCACTCGAGAACTGTTCAACTTGGTCACCTGTAACTCAATTTCGCCGGATGTCTTGTATCAGTCCCGATCTGCCGCCAATTCACTCCCTTGCAAAAATGAAGTCGGTTCAACATCTCTCTCTCTCTCTCTCAAGATTAGATTCCCGACCCGAACGCATTTCTGTTGCTCTACTGGCCTAAGCAGTGTCATGGACTTGGTTTCTACAGACTGCTGCTGTGGGACGCAGCTGAGCATGAGAAGGAAAAAAAAAAACTGACGTGAGAGATCACTGCTCCGACAAAATGTGTAACCATCGTATCATAATTACAAACCGAAGGTCCTCAGTGTATACCCCTTGGGCCTGCATATTCCCCGGACATGAAATCGTACAGAGTATCCATTTCTTGCTTTTCTGCGAGTCAATGATCAGAGCCGCTCGAGGGAGGGAGGGAGGGAGGGAGGGAGGCGGAGGCTGCGTTCCCTCCTCTCCTCAAGGTGCATCATCTATGACGTGGTACCTGCGTTCACCCAATCCACTAGTGACGTCAGCCCAGCCCATGGCAGACCAAAGGCGCGATAACGTTTGCACACGAAGCCTGCTGTTCTCAAAGGAACGAGGTCATTGCACAAGGGCGAAATTCCTTTGCACTACGCGTCACAAAACGCATTTGAAAATCTGTTTACCGAAAAACACCGAAATACAGCCATTAGTGTTACGACACTCCTCGCAAAAAAAAAAAAAAAAAAAAAAAAAAAAGTTCTATTCATATTTCAGTACCTTTTAAAGAGGATCTTTAGCTTCTAGCGCCACACACACATATACGCGCGCGCGCACACATACAATTTCATGAATGGTTTCAGCTAAGTACAGTAAGTCGAGTGCGGATTACCTGGTCGAGGCCAACCCACGGTTTAATTGCATGATGGCGTGAGTTTTCACAGAACATTGATCACTCGAGTCTTGTATTTCTTGCCATGCTCCTCTCTCTCTCTCTCTCTCTCTCTCTCTCTCTCTCTCTCCAGCCCCAGCTGCTACCTACAAAAGTCGACTGACAACCAAGTGAACGCTGCGTGCTAATAATTGAACCATAACTACGAGAGAGAGAGAGAGAGAGAGAGAGAGAGAGAGAGAGAGGAGGAGAAGAGATGAGAGAGACCAGGGATCCAAGGGCAAAATGCTTTCGAGAAAGCATTTATCATTGACATGCTTCAAACCTCGTCAACCAGACGTCACCGCAGTCATGCTCCAAGACCTTTTATCGGTGTTTCATACTAAAAAAGATGAAAGGTGACTTCAGTATGAAAAGATGCAGGTAATAAAGCAACAACAAAACGCGGTAAAAGTGGTACGGGCATTGGTACGGGTATAAGATATCAGAAATATCACGTGCCATCAAAATGAAAGTAAGAATTACAAAACTAAAATTTCTTCAAGAACGATGTATATCTCAGACCCATTCACGCAAATTGACTCCAGCAAATCATGTATATTATTATTATTATTATTATTATTATTATTATTATTATTATTATTATTATTATTATTAATTTTTTTTCTCTCTCTCTCTATCACAGTCCTCCAATTCGACTGGATGGTATTTATAGTGTGGGGTTCCGGATTGCATCCTGCCTCCTTAGGAGTCCATCACTTTTCTTACTATTATTATTATTATTATTATTATTATTATTATTATTATTATTATTATTATTATTATTATAAGCAAGCAAAATTTCCTGGTAATTCATAGATGAAACTAGACATAAAGCTGGCTAAGTAAATCACAGGGCAGCATTTCAAATGCCTAAAGGCGTGATTATTGTTATTATCATTATTATTCCAAAGCTCATAATACAATGGGTCGCTAAAATGCTGAAGAAATCAACAGAAGTGTAAGTGCAAACATAGACACACAACCGAGAACTTTCAAGAACCTGCTCGCTTCTCCTTCTCAGTTTGACTAAAACCTTAAAGCTGCCAAGGATGTAGAAGGTCTTGAACAAAGAAATAACAATTGGAAAGGTATAATCAACAGAAGAAACCCGGTCGTAATTTGAAGACAGCCAAATTCCGTATTCCAGGCAATATCATCGTTCTCCGTAGACAGACAGACCAGCCAAGCTTCTCGCGCTTGTAAGTGGTAGTTCATCCAATATATTTCTAACGAGCTTGTTGGCGCACGCGTAGCTGGAACTCGGCGCTGCTGTCTTCCTTACCCTGCCCCCATCCGGGGCGAACAAACAGGTTTGCAGGAGGAGGGTACATGTCTCCCCTACCCTTCCATTACCCTACCTGCCCCTCCCTCAACAGGGCCGGACACATTGGCTTGCAGCGGGTGGGTGGTTGTGTCATGTCTCCCTTACCGTCAGCCGTGGGAGTACAAACAAGATCCACTCGACTATTATATATATATATATATATATATATATATATATATAATATATATATATATATATATTGTAAGGGTATTAATCACCTCTTTATTGGTTTCTTGTCCCTGACAATCGAAACGGTTGTTTCAGGTTGTTTCCCAGTGAGGGTCGTTTCACCTCTTTATTTGTAGATGAGGTGGAGGTAAGGTAACGTCCGACAGCCCGTGTCTGACTGCTTTAGTGGTTCATAACTATATATATATATATAAAATATATTATAATATCATATAAATATATATATATATATATATCATAATTTATATAAATAATATTTAATATATATTATATATATATATATATAGATATATATATATATTTAGTTATTTATATATAATATATTATACTATAAATATTTATTAGTATGATATATATATAATATATATACGATATATATATTATTATTAAATTATTATTATATTTAAATTTATTATATATATATCTATAATATATATAAATTTATATATATATTATAGTATGTTATATATAGATAATAAATAAATATAAAACTATATATACTTATACATATGCATTATATGAATAACTTGATCACGAAGTATATAAAACGTGATGCTATGTATAAATAAAGGTTTTTTGCTTCAGTAAAGGGTCCGAACAGGACCGAAAGTACTTGGCTATCTCGCTTTTTCATTTTTTCCTTCGTGGCAAAATCCTTTATATATATATATATATATATATATATATATATATATATATATATATATATATATACATATATATCTATAAATATATATCTATATATATATCTATAAATATATATATATATATATATATATATATATATATATATATATATACTATATACATTTATTACACCACTGTGAAGTTTTCACCACTATTATTATTATTATTATTATTGATTATTATTATTATTACTGGGAAAAACGAGACCCCAAGTGAAAAACGCCAAGCATTTTCATCGTAGAGAAACCGGGCTACTTCCTTGACACGAAGGCCTTTGGCATGTAAATATGCACTTGCTTCTTTCAAAAGAAATCTTTAGAGAAATTCGACAGAAGACACACACACAGCCGTAAGGCTACGAATAATAAATCAACAGCAAATAAAACGCCTCTTTTAAAAGCAAAACGAGAAGAAATTTGAAATTCCAAAAATGTTAGACCTTCAAGAAAAGTACGGACATTTTATCGCAGAATAACAATGACTTTCCAGCTTTTATATTATTATTATGTTGTTGTTGTTGTTGTTGTTGTTTAAAAAACTCATAATCATTTTGTAATTCTAGTCAGATTTATAAGGGGAACCGTGCAGGTCATCGAAAGCTTTTCCCTCCTTCTTATTATTATTATTATTATTATTATTATTATTATTATTATTATTATTATTATTATTATTATTATTATTATTATTATAAGCAAGGCCCTCCTTAAGGGTAGTTTTGTTGAATAATATAGGTGCATTATGCGAACATATTTTAAACTGAGTTTTCTCCATATTTATTATTATTATTATTATTATTATTATTATTATTATTATTATTATTATTATTATTATTATTATTGATGTTTCCTCGTTGCTCGGTATTTGGTTGACCCAAGAAAGCCGAGCCGTGAGACCCAGGGCAGGAGGGAGGGAGGGCGGTGAACAAGAGGAAAGGTTTCCTGGCCGTATTAGAATAGGCAGCCGAGGATTGAGTCGCCCAGACAGCCACAGGGTGCCCATTGAAGCCGAGAATTATTCATGTGTTTGTTCGTTTATTGACCTGCCAGAGGGGCCTCGTAAATCCTGAGGGTCTGGAGATAACCAGGTTATGAGGAGGGCAAACATTTGCCTCCAAAATTGGAGGGAATCTAACGAAACGGTTGCTGATGCTGTAGTTTTAATTGCTGTCGTTGGTCTCGGGAAAATTGCTGTCATTTCTCTGGGGATTCCAGTGTTGTGCAGTGTTAAGTGCACTCGTCTCTTAAACTACCGAATATAATCATAATATATGAGTTGAAAGGGTTTATTATTGTACACAAAATTATTCTGATATAATTGCAATAAAATAAAAGATTTAAATGTGCAATTATCATACATGGAAATTATAGTAATAATAATAATAATAATAATAATAATAATAATAATAATAATAATATTTCATAGCCTTTTTGCCATAAATACCTGTCTACCTTTTCCTTTCATACAAATCTCATTAGATGGCCACCTGAGTGTGCGTCGAAGCACAAGAGTAAAATAACGAAAGAAGAATACAAGAGGGCTAGAGAACACTCTCTCCAAAAACAAATGCCGTTTAAACAGCAGCAGCAGCACCAACAACAACAACAACAAAAACAATAATAATAATAATAATAATAATAATAATAATAATATGCTCATATCATCATTACCATCCTATTAGCATAAATGATACTCAGCAGAGCTCCTCAGTATCACAACGCCATCTTCTTCTTTCCCACTGTTATCCCTACATTAAGGGGTCGGTTGCCTGATGCGCCTTCTCTTCCACTGCCTTCTATCAAAGGCATCATCCTCCACCAAACCTCTGTCTCCCTCCTGATCTTCTTCCTCTGACAGGTTCTTCCCAAGTCCTCCTCACTCCCTCCTCGTCATCCATCCTCAACACATGTCCATACCATCTCAATCGCGACTCTCTTATCACCTCTGTCATCTTTACTAAGCCTCCCCTTCTTCTTATTTCATTATTTTCCAGACTCTCAAGCATTGATATTCCCATCATCCACATCAGCATCCTCATCTGTGTTCCGTCAAGCTTTACTTACTCTTTTTTTCTTAGAGCCCATGTTTCTGCTTCATATTATTAGAACTGGTCTTATCACTGTGTTATATATCTTGATTTTTAGCTTGATTGGCATTTTCTTATCAGAAAGCTACCACTCCAGCTACCTCTCTCCACTTTTACCCTACTGCAACTGCATGCAAATCACGGCTAAAAGTAACGCAGAGCAGAAAAAGTAAACTTAGTTGACAATAAAACACGGTCCATATACGCACACTTGCTAAAGCCGACTTCAGACGGCTGTTATCAAAACATCACTTAAAATAATTTTTCTTCGTAAAAAATTCTTAAAAACAAAAAATATCGGAATTTAACCAAAAACATTTGCTCTTGCAATGAGACCTTAACCCAACCGATTCAATACTGAATTGAAACTTATCTTCTGGTTCGCAAAAAAACTTTTTCAGACATAGATTTTACTATTTTCTGATTCGCTAAAGATCATTTTTTAAGTGTTTTTCCTCTGAAAAGGAAAATGAAGTCAAATCTCAATCATTTCGGAATTTAATGACATCCATACATTCATGAATGGAAATCTAAAAAAATTTTTGAAAATTACAAGGGACCGGTGCTCTTTTTTTTTTCAGATAAAAACCTTATTCTCGGATAAGGAAAATCTTCTTCTAATTGCAGATGTGAAAATGATTTAATGCCATATGAAGATCTCTCTTAACACTGAGTCTCTTGTAAAGAAAAAACATAAAACTCTGAAAACCAAGTCTCCTGAGTTTTTTAAAAAAAAATTCTCCTAACACCAGGTCTCTCGTAAAACAACTCGTTGAAAGTTAAGTATCCAGTAAAAAAAAAAAAAAAAAAAAAAAAAAAAAACCAGCTCTCGAAATACCGAATCTCCCGCAAAATAAAAAAAAATGAAAAGAAAATCTCTTAAAATTAAGTCTACTGCAAAAACACTCTTAACACCAAGTCTCCCATACAAAAAAAAAAAAAAAAAAAAAAAAAAAAAAAAAAAAAAAAAAAAAAAAAAAAAAAAAAAAAAAAAAAAAAAAAAACTTGAAAACAAAGTCACCTGAGGAAAAAAAAAACTCTTAAAACGTGTCTCCCGTAAAAACTTCTGAATAATAAGGGTGAAAATACTCTTCCCTTAAAACCCATTCTCCCGTGTAAAAAAAAAAAAAAAAAAAAAAAAAAAAAATTCTTAAAAACCATTCTCCCGTGTAAAAAATAAAATCTTAAAATCCATTCTTCCGTGTAAAAAAATAGAAAAAAAAAAAACTTAAAACCCATTCTCCCGTGTAAAAAAAAAAAAATCTTAAAACCCATTCTCCCGTTTTTAAAAAACTTAAGTCTCCAGCAAAGGAAAAACTGTCCTAACAGAAGATCTCATTCCAAGGGATCTTTATCCACTGAGGGAATAAAGGAGAAAAGTCCCATTCAATATTTTAAAAAGCAGGCTACATATTCCTCTTTTAACGGCGAAAAAATGGTTCTCTTTCCCCCCAATAAAAGAGGGCTTATCAATCTTCTTGGCCTCGACCCTTGCATAAAGATGTTACCGTCAATGGCAGTCTATCCAGACCGAGAAAAAAAGAAAAAAGAAAACTTTCAGGTGGGGTGGACAAAAAAATGCTTATAGGTCGTGGGTACTGAGGGATGCAGAGAGAGAGAGAGAGAAGAGAGAGAGAGAGAGAGAGTGTGTACTGGGGGGAGAGGGGGTTAAATTAGGCTAAGTGTCCAAGTAGACGTGGAAAAGGCAAGGATGATTGCTTGAAGTCGAGGCGGTTTATACTTGGAAAGCAAGCGAAATACAACCTATACAGAATGTAGTATGTGACGGCCGCTAACCGAGGCGCAGCTTTAGTCGACGTGAAGTCTTTTACTGCGACTTCGAAGGGCAAGGGCAGCAGCAGCGACACCAAAGTCAAAGCCAAATTTATACGCTACTTGTCCAGCTGCTTCGCTGGTATGCGTATGTCATCACAGTAATTACACATAATTATGCAATTACTAACGGGAAGAGGAGTACCTGGACAGTGACGATACTTGAACACAATTTACATATAGGCTATAAAACACAATCATACACACGTGTGTATATATATATATATATATATATATAATTTTTTTTTATTAATATATAAATAATAGCTACAATGACTCGTGATTCTTGTGTGAGAGAGAGAGAGAGAGAGAGAGAGAGAGAGAGAGAGAGAGAGAGAGAGAGTCTTCCGAAGTAAAAGGCCAACTGGAAGGCGCCTTAAATCTAAATTAGGGCAGTTCGGAAAGAAAAAGGGAGCGATCCTTCCAAAACGGGGGAGATGAGAAGTTCTGAAGGCGGCCTCAGAGCGGGAAACCTTCCTTCCCCAACCACATCATAAGCGACGTTAACAAGCGAGAGGAAATCTTATTGGCCCTCCATTTATCAAGGGGAAGAGCTATACCCTTTGGCGGACACAAAGGGAGCTGATGCTGATGCTCGTGGTTCTATGAATTCTTAACTGTACTAACACTAAGGCAATTAACACTGTGATGCTATACGCAACCTCAAACAAATGAAGGTGAACAGCGTAATAACAGGAGAGCTTTTACAGAAGCCTCGGTCGAGACGACTTTCCTTGGCACCCGCAGAACTTGCTCTCTGTGCCCTGGATCTTGGTCATAATATTAACATGAAACTTGGCATATGTTTTTCTTTTGTCAGTGTGGTTGGGACTGGATTTGTGCCTCGGTTACCTCGATAACACCGACGAGAAATGGAAATCCACTTTCCAACTTCTCCGTAAGATAACCCACACAGACGTTGGAAGAAGAAGCCTGAAGGCCGCCTTCAGGAGACAGAGGGTTAGCAGTGACATTCATAATTGTGTTCGATTTTCCTGCTCATTTGAAACGGCCATTGACACATTTCCTCAGCTGGAGACTTGTCAACAAGAAGCTTTTATAGGACATGGATATCGAGACAGGACAATCGAAGCGAGTATTCACATATAATTTAAAAAAATGGCGAAAAATGGTGATACCTGCGAGAAACGATAATTCCGCTCAATGACAGAATGCTATACGGCACAGCCTTCAATGTTGAATCGAGGCATTCGTTCGTTTAAAAAGATGTCAATTCTTGTCATCAATACCAAAACAGGTGTCCCAGATTCTACTTCCTGCATCTGCAATTGGTCTAAATAGGACAAGAAGCGTTTAAACATCGAGTGCATCTGAAAGTATGGAGAACGCTTGGTTCAAGATGCGTGAGTAGACGCATACGCTCCAACCAAACCATAGTAAGACTAGGCTGACGTATGCTGGCTTCTAAATCAAGCCCCAATAAACATAAATCAAAATGAATACGAAATTTCTGATAAATGCCTGTCATGAATGAGGGGTTCACGCTAATTATAACAACCATATTTACCAAGTTCGCTTTGGAGGTGAGGCAGAAATTCATTTCTAGTCCGCATATGAGTGTTTATTTCCAACATGATCATTGTTCATATTCCATGCAGAGCAGAGCAGAGCAGAGCAGAGCATTTCCACCCCACCAAGACTTTACCCTCAAGCATCATCGCCTGAACATCCAACAGCATCAATTACCTTGAGGGATCCCGGGACCCCCGACCCCTCCCACAACCCCCTCGCATCCCCCGACTCCTCACTGGAACACCCACAATAAACAAAGGCCCCGAGAGACCGCGTATTGGAGCAAGCAAGAAAGATGGCCGCTCAAAGGCCCAATTCGGAAGGAAACCTAACGCGATGAATATTCAAGCCTCTAATAACAGCGAGACAGGGAATCCTATATTATCTCATTCCTTCTCACTGCAGTACAAGCAAGGGCCACAGCACACGGGGGGAATCGCTCATGAATTGTTAAACCCCTCTGCGCAGAGGATTACCTCGCAGAGGATTACCTCGTCGAGACCCTCCCGTTCCTGCAGATTAAAAATAACCTCGAAGAGACCCTCCGGTAGTGATCGAGAACAGTCCCAAGTACAATCAGTGCTTACAATAATAGTAGGCTTCTAAGGAATCGTGTTCATACCACTACAGTCTTTGGTTCGTCGATCGAACAAAGGTCCATTTCCTTCCTACGAGAGAGAGAGAGAGAGAGAGAGAGAGAGAGAGAGAGAGAGAGAGAGAGAGAGAGAGAGAGAGCATTTTCAGAAATGCCACGATTAGCGGGATACTTTTCTCATCTCCGAAATATTAGTAAGAAGGACTGTAAGTGTTAAAGGTGATTAAGCCTTGCGATAATGAGAGCAATCCTCTCTCTCTCTCTCTCTCTCTCTCTCTCTCTCTCTCTCTCTCTCTCTCTCTACTCTCTTCATTTTCCAGATATCTTGAAATCGGTTGTATATGTTTCTAACTTGGCACATTAATTTTTTTTTTTTTTTTAGATAACCTATTCTCTCTTCCACCTGAGGAAAAGCACATACCAGTAGTTGAATAATCGCGCTTCAGGACTACAAAAATATTATCTTTATTATTTGAAAGCTGTAAATGCAATTTTGATTACAGAGCAGTGTTGCCGTTTTGAGGAATTTCGTCGACTAGTGACATCTGGCAACCCTCCGTGGATATTCTGTTTTATTATGAAAAAATAGGTCATAAACATATCCTGCTTATTTATACAAATGGATTTTATTGAAATTCTGTCATTTTCTTCGTCAGAAATACTATATGTTAAGCTAGGGACGTGTAGTTTTTTTTACGTAACGAAAAATAATTCTTCATCGGAAAATACGCATTCTAATCATTTAAATTCCAAAATAAACGGTAAAAAAAATCAGAAAGAAACCTGCTATGGTAACACTGCTAAAGGCCAATGTTGTGAAGAAGAAAAAACGGCATCGCTGTTACAGAGCTAAAAAATACATTCCACTTGAACACTAAAAAAAACGTAATCGTTGTTCGAGAACCAAAAATGAACGTATTGACCCCAAAGCTAAAGCAGATCATTATCAAGCAAATTTGTCTCACAATCCGAAGAGGAAATCCTCAAACGTCAAAGGGGACAAAAAGAAGAAGGATCTCTGTCCCTAAGGCGAGAAATCCCTTCCCCAACCAGGGTTCGCTAATTAGGGAGAAATGAAACCGGAGGACATTTTCCTTCCGAGAAAGATCTGGATATTTGGGGCTGGGGCCGTGCTGGATCCCGGAAGAGGCGACGGATGCCGTTTTCGAAATCATGCAAGAAACAAACGACATTGGCGGCAGGAGCAACAACAGTGTGTGACGTGGAGGAAACAACAAACACCAAAATACGATGAGGAGCACAACATCTCACTCTTGTGATTTCTGCAAAGAATTTCAGAAGTGCAAGAGAAAATGCACTGCGTTACTTCCCTAACTCTTTTCTTCTTGCAGTTTAATATATTTTTTTAATCTATCTTATTGATTTAGTTGTTTTTTTCTTATTTTTTTTTGACAAGTGGGATCTCTTCTTTCTGTATTTCTCTTTACTCCCTCTTAATCCTTCCTAATGAACATCAAATTCTTTGGAAAATAGAATTTAAAGTCAATGGCCCCTTTCGTGTACTTGTTCCATATGAATAGGGTATATCTTCTCAATAATAATAATATAATAATAATAATAATAATAATAATAATAATAATAATAATAATAATAATAAAGGAACACTAGGCACGATCCCAAGATCCCTGAAAAGGAATCTAGAAAAACTAAAGGCTGAAGTAGCTCCAGGACTCATGCAGCAGTGTGATCCTAGAAACGGCGCACATAGTAAGAAAAGTGATGGACCTCCTAAGGAGGCGGCAGGATTGCAACCCGGAACCCCACACTATAAATACCACCCAGTCGAAAATATATACATAATAATAATAATATTAATAATAATAATAATAATAATAAATAATAATAATAATAAAATAATAATTCAACAAACTTCTCTCTCATCTCTACATCCGCACACTTTTTGTAAAACACGAGTTGTACTTGAAGCATAAAAAATTACCAAACCAAATTCTGCCTTTTATCTTCACATAATTAATTTATAACATTTTTCCCTCAAATCCAGAATCTGGGGTTAAACCCCCCAGTTTTCATTTCCTAAAACAGGAAAGTATTCAGGTGAAATTAATGTTCGCACTGGACGGATTCCGACGTAAAGTGACCATCCAGGACAACTTGATTTAAATACAGCCCAAATAAATGCAAAACCAAATGCTTTCAGAGAGAGAGAGAGAGAGAGAGAGAGAGAGAGAGAGAGAGAGAGAGAGAGAGAGAGAGAGAATGTTAAGGCTATTCCCCGACTATTTCCAAATCCCATCAAAGCCACCACAAGGTAAACGAGGCAGCAGCCGTTCAACAGCCAACTGCAAAATGCTACAATTAATTAGAGCAGTGGGAGCCATTTCATTACAGGGATATAATTGGAGGCTCTCCTCCCCAAGGCCTTACACCAGAACAATACCACCCACTTGTTCTATCATTCCCAGCTTACAATAGGGGGAAAAATGATACCTCCGGCGCTCTTCTCTGGCTGCATCAAATCGATCGGCAACGTCCACAGAAGCGTTTGCCTGGTGCGTGTTCAAAAGCTATTTGCACTCCAAATAGTTTTCATCAGCTGCGCGCGCACACGGCACAGCACAGCACTGCATAGAACGGCGGAGGAGAGTACACAACTACTTGCTTTACAAAGAATTCTGGGGTTTGCCATCAATACCCGTTCATATTCCAAGGGCATTCCGGAACAAAGGAGACAATTGCATCACTCGATGCACAACTACTCTATCTGGAAGGGAGTTTCATCGAATGACATAGGAAAAGTAATAAAGCAAAAGCAAAGGGCAGCTATGGAACTTTGAACATTTCACAGACAATTTCACAACCATAATGATTAATTAAGATTCTCACAGTACCGTCAGTTCAAAAAGTACGGTGAGCTTTCCATAATGTGATCTACCCTCACACCGAAGCAGCTCACCGTAGAAATTTTAACATAAAATAATTGCGAATGTCTTTCTTCAATAATGATAACAATAACCACTTC
>NC_061090.1:82205989-82218489 GCF_015104395.2 Macrobrachium nipponense | reverse complement strand
TAATATATATATATATAATATATATATATATATAGATATATCTATCTATAGATAGTATATCTATAATATATTCTATATATATATATAATATATAATACACACACACAATCGCATAAAGACCCCACAGCATACCCCACTAATACCTACTAAAACAGTGCAGTAAAATAAATAAAAAATTTACTACATATATATTATAAATATATATATATCTATATAATATATATATAGTATATAATATATATACATAATATATCTCTATATATATATATATATATATATATATATATATATATATATCATACAGTCATGCATACAGAGAACCAAACAGAGATCCCACAGCAAACACACAGTTACCTACCAAAACCTTGTAGTCAACAGCAGAAGCAAAATTCCCCGAAAAGTTCTTCCAAAATATTTCCCGGTCATTTCCAAAAATTCTCGCCTGTAATTTCATAAGCCATGAAACGGCCTCACACAGCAATGCCTCGAAAATAATCAAGCATAAAATGTCTGTCGGTGAAAACTCGCAGTCCCCAACACCGGAAAATGAGCGGAATGTCAAAACATAACCTCTGGTGAAAGCTCGGAGAGGGAGAAAAGAAGTTCTTCATTTCATTTCCAATTCGGGATTTCAATGGAGTTCAGCGAGAATGTAATGACAAATATTTGGTGGATGTGACCAGTTGATTTCACACTGTATCGTGTCACATATATGCTGGAGCCCTATTCAAATACTTCGAACACGCTCCAGAACGATTAACGATACCTTGAATAATACCGTGACATCTTTTCAACGTCGTACGTTCAAAGTTAAATAGAAAAAACAAAATATCAGATATTCAATTCACTAAATGTAGATAATGGATATAAAATAGTAATTTCAATGGACCTTCCTTTATATCACTGTCCCTTCAAAGTACAAAAAATAAGTTTTTAGTGAAATCTACAAATAGAACTCATTTTCTTCCACGTCAACTCGAACATAGGGAATCGAGTTCATTCTAAGCAGAAATTTTACCACAAGTTTGAGAGTCAGCAGTAGACCGGGTAATACTCTTGATGTGCTCATCATATGCTGAGAGAGAGAGAGAGAGAGAGAGAGAGAGAGAGAGAGCCAGTAGCTTATTGATCAAGTGAGGTAGTCATCACCATTAGGGGTGAGGGTACCTTGTTGACTCATCACTGAACTGACTCAGGGTTGGTAAATTGGCTCATATCTCTCTCTCTCTCTCTCTCTCTCTTACAGTTCTAAGAAGAGAAAGGAACATGGTGTTACCCTTCCAATGTTCAATGTTCAGTATTTGGAAACACACACGGACATAGACATACACGCATAAAAAATATATATATATATATGATATATATATTATATATATATCATATATATATATATATATATATATATATATATTCAGTCACTATTGGAAAATTTTCAAAGCGAATTATTATTATATATACTCTATATGCTTTCACTTCAATACAGGCCAATGAAGCAGGATACTTCCTTATTGAGAGACATATAATCAGCAAAGTTAATGTGTGTGTGTGTGAGAGAGAGAGAGAGAGAGAGAGAGAGAGAGAGAGAGAGAGAGAGAGAGAGAGACTGCAAATTTTATCTAGAGAGAAAGAGACAGAAACGACCCCCCAACAAATCCCTGAGTGTAATCCCTAGGGGGTTATCAAGGTAAGCTAATAATGCCTGTAGAGTTCATTCTTGAGAACGATTCGCCCGTGCTAACACAAAACAATCTCTCTCTCTCTCTCTCTCTCTCTCTCTCTCTCTCTCTCTCTCTCTCTCTCTCTCTCTCTCTCCAGAAACTAAAAGATTTTATATATAAAGTAAAAGCTTCAGAGGAAGTATCCCAGCGTATCTTATTAAACACTGACTTCAAAGACGAAAAACGAAAAATGGATATTATCCCTTGACTTTGAAAAAAAAAATGGAAAAGTCCGTAGGACACTAAAAAGTCCCAGATGAAAATGGCTCGTCCAACAATTATACCGCGAGCGCCGCTTGGCCGCTCCCATACGGAAGCAAAACACGGAAAGCAAAACATTAAAATAACAGAGAAATAAAAAAAAAATCCATTATGATTCCAATTCCGTCGAGATTAAAAAATAAAAAGGAGCCGCACCAAAGGCTGGCGTGATATTCTACGCAGCAAATGTCACATCACAGCAAAATAATGTCCTGAAATAATAATATTCACTCTGCTGCCTTCAAAACAAAACGGAAAAACTACAGAGTCAAGAAACAAGAAACGTACATGAACGTTCTAACGAGGGCGTTTCGTTCCTCCGAGAGAATGAATATTTAAAAGGCCAAGAAAGTGTATCGATATGGACCTCTCTCTCTCTCTCTCTCTCTCTCTCTCTCTCTCTCTCTCTCTCTCTCTCTCTCTCTCTCTCCTCGCGATTTCGACTGAGGAATTCTCGAATCTCGCCGCCTCCCACATCCGAACGCTAAGCACAGCTGCTTAGCACTTCGTTTCTATGTCCAAAGATATTTCAGAGAAAACACTAACTATCTATCGATATACATCTCTATGTATATAATAAATATAAATATATATATATATATAATATATATATATATATATATTATATATATATATATAGGTAAATATATACATATATACATTTTTATGTATGTATATTACATATGTATATAAATATATATATATATATATATATATATATATATATGTATGTATGTATATTATTTATATATTCTTTATATATTTATATATACATATATAATATATATATATATATATATATAATATATATACACATATATATACACATATATACTATATATATATATCACATATATATATATCATATATATATATATATATATATATATATATATATATATATATATATATATATACATACATATATATATATATATATATATATATATATATATATATATATATATTATACTTATATAAGCCCATCGATTATAAAAAATGAATAACAAGGAAATTCTACGAGAGCATAAAAACAAAATCCTAAACAACATTAAAAACAAAAGCGGTCTCACACGTAGTACACTCATGAGCTAAATAGCGCAGGCAAAGACACCGAGGGAGGAAATCATTAGCAATTACCAAGAAGGCTAGGATGTCATTTCAGTAAAATATCCCTCCCTCTCCTTTGGTATAAAAGGTGGAATCACTTTCCTGGCAGCGTTCACGAGGTCAACACTCCTCTTTACCCACTGCGTTCATTTCATGTGGAGCCGCGGGTTCGTTTCCCGCTACCGGACATCATGGCTTCTTCCAAAAAAAAACTTTGAAGATGGAGCTCAAGGCTTTGTAATGACAAGCGTATCCAAAAAAGAGCAAAGAATTTCAGATGATATAAGGGCATTGTGGCTATTACAATTTCGTATGCAACTGGTAAAAATAACCAGTAGATTCTAGATATATATACATATACATACACACACACACACACACAATAATATATATATAAATCATATATATCTATATATATATATATATATATATATATATATACATATATATAGATATATATATATATACATGCACGCACATACAAACATTATAACATTATATATATTATTATTTATATATATATATATGTGTGTGTGTGTATGTATATGTATGTATGTATGTATATATATATATATATAGATATATATATATATATTATATATATATATATATAGTTGTATTAAGGTTTTACATCTCAATTATAAACTTGACACATCGCATATCTTGGGGTTGGTTACCTTTGATGACTCCTGACTATTTGCGACTGACTGACCCAATGTAGCTTTCCTGACTGACCGGCTGCAAGTCACAAGAATTCGGCAGATATCGGATTTGACTTAATTTATACAGACTTTTCGGCATACAGGCCAAGCATTGAGGCGACTAAGGCCATTCAGCGCTGAAACGGAAACTGACAGTAAACTATTAGGAGAGGGTGGAGAGTAAGATGGAAGAAAGAGAATATGAAAGGAGGTACAGTAAAAGGAATGAAAAGAGTTGCAGCTAAGGGCCAAATGGAGGCTGCAAAGAACCTTAAGTAATGCCTGGATTGACGGCACTAAAACAAAAAAAAAATAAACAAAAAAAAAAAAAAAAAAAAGGCGAGCAGATTTTTTATTTACTTATTTATTAATTTATTTATTTATCTATTCATTTATTTTTATTTTTTTTTTTTTTTTTTGCGGAGGGCGATTTAAGTGTATATCCTTTTCGGAAGTTTGCGGTCTTCAGACGCACGCATACTTGTGTTCTTGTGCTCCAGTGATTGCTCATATCATATCAGCTACAATAAGAATGACTATTATCATCAAATATGAACATATACACACTGTTATTGCTCATACTATTCGTCAACCGATTCTGACATCTGGGACTACGAAAGTTCCAATGAGCCACTTGCTTTACTGTAGTACCCTCCAGAGAGAACAACGTAGGGGATCTCCCTACGGGCTGCTCTACGAGCAAGAGTCCGTGCTGGCGTAAGGCCAGCTTAATCTCAAACAAAAACCAAGGATCCCTGTCATATTTTGTACTTTTTCCAGCTTTCGCAATATGAAAGAACGAGAAAAATCCTAATGGTTAAAAAATAAATTAAATCTACAAAATCTGAAGAGTTGCATAATGTTTACAATTGCCAGAGCTATCTAGGATGAACTCTCTCTCTCTCTCTAACGTTAAGAAGGGAGAGATTACAAGCAACTGTTCCACCTGCAAAGTGCAAGTGACATCAATATGGAGCAGCTTGCACAAGTTTCGTAATCTTCTGCCGGTATGATGCTCCTTAATGACGCCTCTGGGACGCTGACTAGATTAAGACTTTCACTGTAAAGGTGAGCATATATATACTGCATTTACACTGTATATACCTTTATCACTGAAGAATGCAGCATATGAACGTTAATATACTCTGGCTACGAAAGCTTGAGGCTCGAGGGTGATTAGCACTTCTGCCATATTTTCTTAAACTCGTTCAAACATGGCATATATTGCTTTAAAACGAAGTCACTTGTGAATAAGAGCAAATGGCTGGACAGTACGCTCGTATATGTCCACTCTCAGGATTAACCTTAACCTCGAGGTTAATCCTGAAAATGTACCTTTTTGGATTAGGATTAATTAAATATCTCCTTTTGGCAAAGATTAGAAACGTGTCAACGCCGCTAATCGTAGGAAAGTCTCAACCTTTCGTAGCCAGAGTATAGTACTATATACGTATAGTAACTGTCACTGATAGTACTATCAACGGGATGGTTTTGAATCTCATTAGCGTCTACGAATATTAGCCTGTAACATTCATGACGAGGTTCTGGGCGGGTTTCTAAAAATAACTATGATTCATGTACTTAATTAAAAATCATTCAACTTTTACCTCCCAATCCAATTACCGGCCTTCTCTTGCTTTTTAATAAAGTTTTATTGCAGCAGACCATCTCTCAGTTGAACTCCTAATTATAGTGCAAATTAAGTGCTCAGAATAAAAAGACTGAACTACTTATTTAACCCAAAAATGTCTAAATTTTGTACTTAACTTTTCTTAGTATTACAAACTTATGCCTAAAACATCATTTTACCTAGTAAGAGCATGGTTGATAAAAAGGTCGTCTTGATAGGACGAATAATGAAAACACACCTTTCTGCTATTGTTACCTGCTCACCCTTCACAAGAACAGGGTAGAATGGTTTTCTAGGGTAAGGAGAACCACTCAAGTCTGGCAGAAATCTCAAGACCATTTATCAAACACCCAAAATGGTATCTAAAGAGCGTATCAGAATATGCTACAGAGAATCTGCTGGTTTGCGTGTCTGGGAATGAGACCTCTGAAAGAATGAGAGAGTCACTCAGTGTCTGATGAGCGTCTAATGAATGGCATTTTATCTCACGGGAGGTGAGAGAATTACCTAGTTAAGATCCTCTTATCATTCAATTACGCCCCTGGGGAGGGTACTGCTGTCAGTGCACTACACGCGGTGAACTGTAGGCATTAATTAAGGTTCTTTGCAGATATCCCTTCGGCCACTAGCTACAGCCCCTTTCACTCCCATTACTGTGCTTCCATTCATATTCTCTTTCTTCCATCTTGCTTCATCGTGCAACTGCTTTGAGGTTTTCCTCCTGTTACACCTTTCACATCTTTCTAGTCTCAATTTCCCTTTCAGTGTTGAATGACCTCATATGTCCCAGCGCTTGGCCTTTGGCCTAAATTCTATATCCCAATAGTACCTAGGGCCCCCTACCCCCTCTTTTAAAAGAAAAGTGCCACAGCGTTCTTTCCTCATCTCGGTATCGGACATCGGTCTACTCTGTAGCAACTCCAATATTACTACTTGCTCCACGAGGCCAGAGAGAGAGAGAGAGAGAGAGAAGAGAGAGAACGGAAGCCTCAAGGTTATGCATAAGTTACAACAAGTTGTCAAGTACGGTTCTGGGAGATCAAAACCAGGATCAATTTCAGTCAAGTCACGACATCTCTCAAGCTTCTGGTGTGACTGACACTCGGACCTCCAAAACTGAACAGGAAGGGGGTCAAGCCTTCACCAGTTTCGGCGAGTGATCTTGACTCTTTCTAAATACACTGATGGCGCAGGTTAACAATGCGATGAGCTGCGGTGCAATCATAACGATGTGATTAAGATCGTTTGGCTGTTCTTCCATATGAAGCTGAGGAAGTCAAATGTTGGTAAAATGGCAGATTGATTTTACAAGATTAACCTAACCAAGGAAGCGCGGGATGCCAAACTATTTTTCACGTCTTAACATTTGGTTCTAATTGCGATGGATTGACTGTGTGAAGAGAAATATGAGGGAGTTGGGATTGAGCGAGGAGGAGGATGCACTAGACCGAGGGAGATGGAAGAGTGTGTTGAAGAACCATTACAGCGACCCCAAATAGGGACAAGCTTGTAGAGAAAGAAGAAGAAGAAGAACATTTGGTTCTAAGGCTAAAATCTATCCTGCAATGTGGTGTTCAGAGTTCAAAGGATGTGCTACAAGGACAGTTGGATATTTTAGATCCTGTAGCTTTAATCGCCCTTACTCCATACAGTATTTCAGATTGTCATGGAGAGAGAGAGAGAGAGAGAGAGAGAGAGAGAGAGAGAGAGAGAGAGAGAGAGAGAGAGAGAGCAATTCTAAGGGAATAAAACTTCAAAACGCTTCGGTTTTTGGAAAGAGGTCGTATATGCGAACGCAACCGGCAAAATTGCCACAATCTGTACCGCCTTCCCGCGGTCCCTAACTTTGTCAGCGGTAAACACCACAGAAACTTAAAGTCCAACTAAATTGGCAAAATCCAATTTGTTCCAGAGAGGTGAAGACATCGGATGTTCTCATTCTCCGAGTGACTCGTTCTGCTTTCAAGAATTCTTACGTGACTACATAAATCTTAAAAAAAAAAAAAAAAAAAAAAAAAAAAAAATGTCACCAAAGAATAGAAAGAATTAGATGGATCATCAATGAGGAATGATGGGAAGAGAGAAACGTCCCAGAGCGATGACGTTCTCGTGAGATCTGATGAGATCTCAGGCAAGAACCGTTGGACAAGCACTGTGGTTAAACCATCTTAGGTGACGATGTCACTCGCTCGCATTTCCCAGATAAGTAATTTAAGTATATCTTAGTTTAACCAGACCACTAAGCTGATGAACAGCTCTCCTAATGCTGGCCGGAAGGATGAGACGTTTCTACTTGGCTAGGAACATATGAGTTACCTAGCCACGGGACCTACAGCTTCTTGTGGGATCCGAACCACGTTATATAGAGAAATGAATTTCTATCGCCAGAAATAAATTCCTCTGATTCCGCGTTGGCCGAGCCGAGAATCGAACTTCGAACCACCGGATTGGTAGCCGAGAGCGAAAACCACTCGTCCAGCGAGGAACTCGCATTTGCCAGTAATGTGAAGCCGCTGAACTAATGGCAGTGTGACGTCAATCAATTTTATCATTACCTTGAAATATAAAAAGAAAGCTTTAAACGAATTATATCAAGTAAAACTTAATTTTACTTGATATAACAGTAAACGACCGATAATAAAAGTAATAAAATGATTCATAGCAGCATGGCATCAAGGTAATAATAATATAAAATGGCTGCCTGGTTGTAATAATAATTGTTGGTACGTGAAAAAGAAAACATTTCAAATCGTTTGATATGAAGAAATACATCAATCATTGGAAATAACCCCATATGATAAGGGGAACCAACTGGAAAGAAGAATTATAATATATTGCATCTTCACGGTAATCAGAACATATACAATAAATAAGGCATTATGGTCATTCGTTGAAAGAGCAGAACAGCAACGAATGTCTAAACCAAAGCCATTCCTAAAGCTCTTACGCAACTGCTTAACATAGTACTGTTACTAACGGCAATCACGCACAATCACGATTGACATAGATTCATTACAGAATGACTGGAAATGCGAAGACGACTCACAAATGAGTCCCGTTATCTCCGCTCCTGCGCTTTCTTGTAGTACAGTCCTGGAACGAAAATAAGTCTAGACCAACTACCGTGAACATATCATGATATACCTAATACGAGACGTGAACTTAATATCAATCAGAAATATATCATACCGCTGAAGCGTCCCTGATTCGTTAGTCGCACTACAATTTTTGATAACCTGAACAAAGCGAGTCCACACAAACTCAGACTAAGCAGTAATGAAATTCCATTCCTAATCTATTTTGAATTCATACAAATTAAGGAACGTCACGGCGGAGACAGGCAATAAAACACAGCAATATGTTACATTATTCAATGGAAAATTAAGAATTGGAGATCACGCTGAACACAGAGAGAGAGAGAGAGAGAGAGAGAGAGAGAGAGAGAGAGAGAGAGAGAGAGAGAGAGAGAGAGAGAGAGATAAATGTCATGTAAACAAACGTATGTAATGATATCTACACGATTTTTAGTTTTGCTTAGAGAGACCATAAATTTATTCTCTCTCTCTCTCTCTCTCTCTCTCTCTCTCTCTCTCTCTCTCTCTCTCTCTCTCTCTCTCTCTCTCACGCACACACGTGCGTGTGTAAATATTATACAATATATATATAATATATATATATAAATATACATATATATATATATATATATATAAATATACATATATATATAATATATATACATACATAAATATATATACATACATACATACATATATATATATATATATATATATATATATATATATATATATAAACAATAATATGCCGTTACCCTGACAGGGGTTGGCTACAGAGAAAACCCATAGAACAGTCACTGCCAGACGCATCATTCAACTAACTAAACGAGAATCCTTGAAATGGAGAACAACGAAAGCTCAGGCACTCAAGCATTTAAAGGGAAAGGCTCCGTCGTTTGCTAGTACAACGCAGAAGTCTTTATCAGTATCAAACAACCATAAACAAAAACCAATAAACAAGAGAAGAATGACGTCGTGTCACCAGAAATTAAACTTTATAATGATCTCAGTCTTTCCTAGAATCCATTTCGATGTCGACCACTTAAGAGAGCCGTTTACACACACACACACACATCACTTGTTTTTAACTAACATACTGAACGGGTGTTCTTGGAATCCAATACGTCTCCATATCACCGAGACACACAACGATATTGTTTCTCATTAGATGTACGAGCTGAAGCAGTATCTAAAATGTTCAGGCTTTCTTGGAAAATTCAATAAACAAGTAACAGAGAGAGAGAGAGAGAGAGAGAGAGAGAGAGAGAGAGAGAGAGAGAGAGAGAGAGAGAGAGAATTAAATTCACACTATTGCATTTAGCTTTATAAATCGAGAATACTTTTTAATCCTCATCATTTATTTACTTTTATTACTAACTTTTCCCGTCACCTTTTCCCTTGTTTTGGGCGCTCTACCCCAACTACCAATAGGTCCCACGGGCTATTTCACATCTTGGTATTGCCTCTCTGACCCGTTGCTGTTCATCATCCATTTTCATCGCATTTCCAAATTATTTCATGTTTGCTGAGACCAGGATCTATTTTCCAGTTAGACATCACAACCCTGACGTCTCCAAGTGCCACATGAAGTCTGGTTATGAATTTTGGAATACTATGTAGTCCATTCTTTTTCAAATCTGCCCGTTTTCGTCTTTAGTGTTTGCTTTCGTTACTTCAAGTGGTACAGACCTCATAAATTGTAAGATTTCACTTGGTATACAAAAAGGTCATCAGTAGTGATTAGTGGTATATCGACCTCTTTCCACTTTATCGAAACTGTTCCTACTCTTTCTTGATGAGATAATGAGAAATCAGAAACACGACCTAAAAAAAAAAAAGAAAAAAAAATGCAAAACAAACAAAAAATGTACATTTTTGGTCACGATGATAAATTAATAAACGGATTAAAACATAACAACAAAGGTAATTCCATGAAATCGGTGTAGCTTCAAAAACTTCTATGAGAATTCTAAACACTTCAGTACGGGTCACGATTTAGACACTGACATCCCCAGACACTGACATACCCAGGGAACAGCAGACAAATGACAACTATGACTGTAGTGATAAACTCGCCGCCCGAAAGGATTCCTCTGGACTTTGTGTGAGCGGGAATGCCACCATTACTACGTCAGTGACGGAATTCCTCAACAAGATCCCTGGCAGATTAAATTCCTCTGTTAACACCGAGTAGGAACCTCCACCTCAAGAAAAAGGTATTTTTTTCAACGTCTCAATGGTAGAATACCTATAAAACGAACAAAGAAATTCCTCTGAAAACACCGAAGAAACACTGATTGGCCAGAGAGAGCAGCTACAGAGGATAGAAGTGAAAGCAACGGACCAATATTCTTAAGACATCTCAGTGAGATAAAGACTGAAGATGCGAAATAACTGACGCAAGTACTCGTGGTTGGGACGTCTAAAGAAAGACTAGAAATGATGAGGGCACATCAGCTACCGAATCCCTCGTCACATCTCGAAAAATACTTCCATGGAACAACTTCAACCAGAAATTCCTGCCAAAATTCCTGAGGCCAATAAAAAGGAAAGTAGGCACATTTCTTGATAGAATATTCTCACTTCCCAAAGACTAAAAGGTATATTCGTCAAAAGTCGCTTAGTAGGCTACAGGCATCCTTTTAAAATACAGAGGAAGGTATAATCTACAGATGTACAAGAACGACCTTTAAGCCCAACCTTTTAGACTGAACGATAAACATATTCCTACTACATGATCTTCAGTGTCACGGAAATATGAATTTGATAGTGCTGGTCCTCTAAATTGTGTATATATATATATATATATATATATATATATATATATATATATTATATATATATATATATATACATATATATATATATAATATATATATATATATTTTTCTTTTTTTTTACGTAGCAGCGCAATGAAACTAATGAAAAATAAAAGGGGGTACCATTTCATATAATATATATATTTATATATATATTAGTATATTATATATATATAATATTATATATATATATAAATAGATACTTAGTTTAACTAGACACTGAAGCTGAATTAACAGCTCCTTCCTTAGGGCAGGTCCGAAGGATTAGATTTATATTTTCGTGGCTAGGAGCCAATTGGTCACCTAGCAACGGGACCTACAGTTTATTGTGGGATCCGAACCACATTATATATCGAGATATTAATTTATATCACCAGAAATAAATTCCTCTGATTCCGCGTGGCAGAGCCGAGAATCGAACTTCGGACCATCGGATTGGTAGCCGAACGCGAAAACCACTCGTCCAACGAGGAACTGTGTATTCATTCACAATACGCCTTCACACACTCATGGAGGGAGATACGCGAGAAAAAGGCGAGTTGGCATCATAGACTCGAAAAGATTTTTTATCAGCGGTGATTGAAAACGACTTGATAAACACGACGCTACCCTCTACTCATATCAATCTCAAAAGACTGCTGCCAAGTTTCCTATTTGAGAGAGAGAGAGAGAGAGAGAGAGAGAGAGAGAGAGAGAGAGGGCAGCGTATCCAAGAAATCCGAGTCATGTACAGCAGCTCATTAAAAAAGTTTTATATTAGGAAAGCCCAGAATTCTAATCAATACGCGGTTTGAAAATATCAGGGGAAACAAAATTCTGGGTGGCGCGCGCGCAATAGTATGTGTGTGTGTGTGTGTGTGTGTGTGTGTACTATCATCTACACAAACGCAAACCATGGACCCGTCTTTTCAGACAAAGGAGGACAAACGTCTACAATAAACGGAGTTATTTATTTTTGCATAATAAGGTTGATGACATCACAGTCAAGAGGATATGACGAATCTTTTGACTCCTTTTTTTATATATAATGATGGCGTTCTAAGAGTATTGCTTTTGTTAATTAAGCTGGCCTTATGCCAGCACGGGCTCTTGCTCCGGGAACAGCCCGTAAAAGCGAGGTTAATATGAGTTACGCTCACTACCCTTCTTTCCTTGGGTCTTAAGGCTAAGATTTTGTGGTAAAAAAA